>NC_047672.1:68144526-68228861 GCF_011762505.2 Arvicanthis niloticus
TAGGTTTTAAATATAGTTTGAGGGATTCTTAAAAAAATGCACCATGGAAACTTTGGTACTTACGTGCATTTTAATATTTATATCAGACACTTCATTTTCATATAACTAAACCATTTCATGTGACTAAAAACCGTTCATTTCACATAACTAGGATTGAGGCTTAGTGGCAACATGACCAAAGGTTAAAAAGCTGACTGGTCACATTTAGATGCTTTTATACCTGTAATGCCTTTGCTTGGATAGGATACGCCCAGTTGTTTTAGCAGAGTAAAACATGGTATCTCATGATGGTGATGAGCCAATTATGCATGTGTGTGACCTTATAGTTGACATGGGCTCAATGTCTTTCTTGTTGGCTCTATAAGGCTTACTGTAGATGTCTCAGTATGAGAAAAATTTTTTTGACAGATCACAGTACTGAACTGTGATATGTCCTAGATTTTTGAAAACTGAAAAGAGAATCTAATTTAACTTATTGTTAAAATTTGTGGAAAGAGAAGAAAAGTTTAAAATCTTTTATGCCAAGAGAAGTGGCTCTCGTGAGAGAGTACACACCTGTCAGCAGTCCACAGACAAGTATAGGTAAGGGGAACATATCTTCAGAAAATGCATAGTAGTTTGGCAAAATCACCAACTCCAAACTGAAGAAATTCTGGCTTGTATTTGGATGGTTGAATTTTAAGTTTTTCATTGCCTTAAAATTTCATTTTTACTTTGTGATGCATAATTGAAACAAAGACTTTAAGTAAATTGCCCTTTACCAGAGACCATCTGAGGGGAATCTATATTGCTTCAACCTTAAATTTTCTACCTCAGAAATAAAAAAGCCACACAGCACTGAGGCTTATGATAAATAGCTCTTTCTGTTCTCTTTTTATTTGCTATCTCCCAAATAGAACAGAGAATTAAAGACTTTACCAAGATCAGTTTAAATAATTTTCATTAAATACACATAATTGGCAGTCTCTTAAAGTATTTGAGACTTTCTAAAAATAAATGCAGTAACATTTTAAGCTCTACCTACAGGTATGGATAAGTGAATCTATTTTGCCTGATGAGACCCACCCAGGGTATAGGAGTCCTACAGGAGTATGCTGCAAAGCTAAGAGTTCAGAATGGGTTTGCACAGCCCTTCTAGAATGTTCGAGTCATATGTTCTAGTGCTACAAAGACATCCTTTCCATTTCTTCCTCAGCAGTGTCTTGTTATTAGGTGACTTTGAAAATGGATGATTAATTTGAGGATAATTAACATACTGGCCAGAATATGGTGATGAAGTCAGTAGTTGCAGTGTTCAGAATGCTGCAATACAAATGCACCTGTTGTGTAATCTGTTGACTGTAGCCTGAGAGGCCAAACATGAGAGATAGATAATATTAGTATCCTTACTTTATCAACAAGTAAATTAGGTTTCAGAGACCAGAGTAACTACCAGTTACACCAGTGTGTGCACCTTTACCATAAGGCCCACATTGTAGACCCTTCTATACCTTATAAAATGATAATCAAGGTAAATGTTATTTCATTTAGCAACTTTCACAGCAATATGGGGGAGACATTTTGTCAATTAGTGTTATTGGTAACTTTTAATAGAAAATTTGCCAGATGGACCTTTAGAAACATCGCTGGGGGTCTTAGGATAATATAAACATGAGATGCTGTGTAGGAAAACATTTTCAAAGCTCAAATAATTGATCATGTCATGAAATTTTCAATGGCTGTTCTATGTAGAGTTTTATGAACAACCCTGAGGAATAAGCTTGTCAGTGCAGGAGTTTGCATTATCTCCAGGGCTTCTGGATCTGCCCTGTTTTCATCTCACACATTGTCAAGATTCTTGCTACCTTCCTTAGGGAATGAGGAAAATTGGCAGCTGTAAATTATCACTGATCTTCACGAGTTTTAATGGATCTCAGTTTCAATATGCTGCAGTGTTACCACTATTCACAAAGATATACTTCTGGTGTACATTCTGCCAGTTAGGTACTGGCACAAATTCTGCCTCAAATCATATATGTAAAAGAAATTTTAGACAAAGTCCATAAATAATTGAAGATTGTCAGATACATCTGTATTAGAGAATATTATCAGCCCATTTTTTTTACATGAGACTTTTGGTGGTTCTTCTCAAGAAGATAGCCCTGATTTCTGAATCTCATAAAGAAAACAACATTGGGAGAACCTAAGCCAACTTTGGTATCCTCAAACTAGATTGATAAGGTCAACAAATAGCTCTGAAAAGATGCTGTAACTCCTTGTGAAAGGAGGCATTTTTATCCTTAAGAAAGTTTATATGCAATTTTTATATCTCATTTGCATTGAAATATGAAAAACTTCAAAGTTACCTCAGGGACAGTGAAGGAAGCCAAGCCCCTTGGCTGAGGATGGTCTAACGTTCACAAAGAATTAGGGAACTCGGTTCCCCCTGATACCTGTACTTTGTAAAACCAAGTTAGTAGTATTGTTGTGATGGTTAGACAGGACATTGGTTGTGTAATACTAACAGAATATATGGGCATTTGTATAGATAGATTGCTGGTACAAATTTTATCGTGTTAGATCACGTTAGATCAAGAAGGCAAATTGGATAAAAATCAAGGGAATTGTTTCTATTTATATCATTTACTTTTATATTGATAATAAGAGTTATTTTTGTTAAAATTTCGAGGGATTAAACTCATTTGTATGGTAGACTATATCTTAGTAAACATAAGACATTATTATACCAGTTTTTATAATTGGTACTTAAACAACTCGGGATTAATATTTTAAAGCCCAAACAGTCCAGCAATACTTTATTTAAAACTGAAACTTCCATCTTGATGTGAGGGCCCCAGCTATGATTGACAGCTACAGGCCTGTGGTCCTTCACACTTACTTCCTTACTCAATTAGTTCCACGGTCCCAGCAGAGAGGTATTATTATATCCATCTTTCAGATAGGGATACGTAAGCGCCCACAGTTTAAATAACTTGCAGCATCGCTGGCCAAATGCAGAGCCAAGATCTGAGGATAGATTTGTCTTCCCAAGCCAGACTTTGTTCCAGGAAAATGGATTAGATTAGCAACAACATCAATTTAACTCTGTGTTTTTTGAGTAAGTTGATTTTAAACTTGGATTATCTAAAATGTAATTTTCTGTGATTTTTTTTAAATACACCCTTTGTTATTTTTCACATTAATTTTTACTGAAGTAACAAAGCTTGCAGTGTATTTTCATTTGGGGAAGTACAATGTGTTCATCTGAGATGAAACTAAACCAGAGGCAAACACCTAACTAGAACCCCGTCTGCCTATTCTTCAGCCTGTCTCGACTTAATTGCATTAAATCACCTAGATGGTTAAGGAAATGGGCTTTTACTCATCTCAGCTATTAAACCTGCTAGTTTGACTGATAAAATAGATTTTCCTCTGAAGGCTCACGAATTGAAATGGTTATAACTAAATGGAACAAAACATTTCCATGCATTAAAAGTTTGACCCTGATTCATTAATATGCAGATTGAATCTAATATTTCTGACACTTGCCATATCCTCTTTTATATACACTTATTTCCACCACTTTTGAATGTCCTTTATTCCCTTTTTTAATGTTGAAAATTAAAGGGACAGTCATGGCTAATGTTTACTCCAGCAGCATTTTGTAAAATAAACATTGAGTCCTGCTTTCTGACTCTCTCCTTGAAGCACATAAAAAAAAAAAAAAAGTATTATGTTTTCAGAGCAAACACAAAGGAGTGTAACACTGAAGTCTTGTGGGGCACTGAGTGCACATTCTCAGTATCATCCCACAAAAAAGAAAAATCAAATCGTGTCGCATGAAGATAAGGGAATATATGTGATTTAAATCCATAGGGAACATAGGTGGATCTTTTGTTATTCTCTTGGAAATAATCAAATGGCAGAGAAGCACACAACAACCCAACAACTGAGCAGTGGACCCTGCTGTAGTGACTGACTTTATGTTTTACACTGTGTCAAGAAAGACAAAGAAAAGACAGCACAGAAAACAGAACGGGGGCTCTGCACTGAAGACTGACCAATGTGTTCAAAACAAAATGAACTTGTTCTCTGCAGCTCTCCAAGTTTGTGTCTTGTTTTAAAGCCAAGTGCAATAACTTGGCTAAACAATGAGTCACATTGAACAAAATAATATTTAGATAAAATTGCTGTCACTTTTGGGCAAATATCTCCATATCTCTTTATTCATAATGTCTGATACTTTAAATTTGAGATGTTGCAATAAAACATTTTTTTCTTGTACTTGAGTTAAAAATGGGCTTTAAAAAACATCAAATGAAACGGTAGTTCAAGAACTCGCAGTGGGTAGAGGAGCCAGGTTGTTTAGTCCTGAGTAATGTAACTTACTCAGAAACTGGGTGGTCTTATTTTGAAGGAATTAGAGATAGAGAATTGTTGGCAGTGTGTTCCTTCTTTCCAGTTAGTAATTGACATTTCCCTCTTCATGTACTTCAATCATTTCTTAGGTACCATATAAGTGAAGCCTGCTTGAGCTTGTATATGTACAACAGTGGTTTGTTCAGAAAGCTCACAGCCTGAGCATTAGCCAAAGAGTAATTACACTTATAAGGACTTACAGAACACTGAGAGATTGCTCAGTTACCCCCTCCTCCCATTTCCAGGTGAATGAATCATTAAGAAAATAATTCATAGGTCAATATTTCCCAGAACTTTTCTGTGTGTATTTTACCTCTGGAGACATGCAATTATGCTGACATACACACATTCTCTTCTTTATGCTCTTAATAATTAATTCATTGAAAACAGTCTCGTCCAATGTCATCACTAGCTAAGACTGCCATTCCAAAATTTCATCCATGATTATCTTGCACCGTCTCAGGCTTGTTGCCACCTCTAGTGATGTGAGAATGGTCCAGTAGCCAGAGCTTGGCATTTATTTAAGAGTTTGCATCTTTAAAGGGTGTTTGTGAGAGTCAAGGAACTTGTAGCTTTTCTTTGCACATTGATGGATACATCCTTCTACCCAGAACATCCAATCCAAATTGCCTTTGTTAAGGCAATCTCAAACACACCAAACCATCCTTTGACTCTTCCTCAGCCAGTCTTGTTCTCTATGCAAGCTCTGTATGTTCTCTGGGAAATGCCTTTCACTTCACTGGCTTTATTTGTCTTTCAGGTCACTGTTTGCTAGACACTTTCTGAGCCCTGATAAAAGGCAGCTATTATTGACTTTAATCATTTTTTGTCCTTTATTCCATTTCATGCATTTAATACAGTGAGCTATAATATTGAGAATGGCTCAGTTAATATTTGTTGAATGAAGAAAAGTCAATTATTCCTTCTGTCTAATTAGGGAGTCTTAGTCTTTGTTCTGTAGTATTACAGGATTATAGAGTTATCTTGTTCTCTCTGTCTCTGTCTCTCTCTCTCTCTCTCTCTCTCTCTCTCTCTCTCTCTCTCTGTGTGTGTGTGTGTGTGTCTATCTCCCCCCAGATAACCGTATTTGAGGATACCAAGATTTTCTTTCTTTTTGTTTTGTTTGGGGTATTTGTCTGTTTGTTTTTTCTAATCCATTGAGTGAAATATCATCTGTTGAAATGTGAATTAAATATGTGTTGAATAATATTTTATTAAGTAAAGCCAAGTTCATAATGCATAAATGTAGGCTTTGTATGTAGAGAGACCCATGGCTAGAAGTACTGAAGATGTTCATAAAAGTCAACTGTGCAGACCCACATGTGGGACCCCTGAATTTCATTGCTATACATTCTGCTCCCTAGAAGTTCCACTCAAAAGTTACTACCTGTCCTACGAGGTCCAACTTAATGGGAAAAAAAAAAACAAAAATGTGGGGAAATGTGGAATAGACGAGTGATAAAGGCCTCTGTAAGAATCCTTGCTGGTGTTGTTACAGTGGAAGATGATAGGGAATAGATTCATGTTTTTTTTTTTTTTTCTGAGGATTTGCTCACCAGAAAACCCAGGTGCAGTCCTCATTCCTGCCCAGTTCCCACACACTGCTTGAAGTATTTTTCTATGTCATTACGTTTGTCCAACCACACCAAGTTTTTGTATATTATGTTTTACATTATTCCTTTCCTGGTCTTATTTGAAATTGTTAACTAATTCCTTTAAAAACAATAGCATGAAAAATATTCCACAAATCTTTAAGACTATATGTAATCAGATATAAGAAAGTAGTATATTTAGTAGATGTCTAATCACTAAAGCATTTTGTAATCATCATTTTGTCTTTGTAATCTTGCTTCTTCTGCTTTGCTGGGTGCCTAGGGACCACTGTTGCTGAACACTTTGATTCAGTGCATCTTTACAGAGGTGTCCAGAACAGTAGAGCACAGCCGACAGGAGAAAGTGCCTCTTGTTTCACAAGTTTGTTTCTGTAATCATGTCTCAAATAGGAATGCTGAAACAGGTATCTTCTGAGCTTGGAGCAGGATGAGTGTGGATGTTCAGTACGTACATGCTATCCTCCTACAGTTTAGGAACAGGTTCAGATTTGAATCTCTCCTCCAGAAGTTACTTCCTGCCCCTTCAGAGTCTCAGAAGGCATCTGAGAACAGAATCTTCTTTACCTCAAGTGAACTTGGCCATCAACTCCCCATCAAGTATCTTGCAGTTTGTGTCTAGTCCTAAGTGAGCTTAGAAAAAAAAGTCACAAGTTCAGATTCATTATTGGATTGAAACACTCATAGAAATGCAGTATGGCTTCAATAGAAAAGAAAAGTCTTGTTCTTTGGTGTAGTCTCTTTTATCTTGAAGAAAACACACGGTTTTAATAATGTAACTATAATTCTAAGAAAAAGTTTTAGAAAACTTCTTATTCCTTTAAGATTCATAAAAGAATATAAAAAGTATACCAGACTAAGGGATATTCCATAATGATATACATAAATATTTGTAATGGGTGATAGTTTTAATCAATATAGAACTAATTGTTTTCATAAGGATTTTACTGCTGTAGAAAACATAAAAGCTCATTGTAGTTTTTAATTGTTGAGTTCGTTGTATTCCTGATATGACAAAACAAATTAAAGACCGGAAAACAGTTCATTTTATAATTGGAGTGGACATACTCCATTGTCACAGGAAAGGCATGGTAGCAGAAATCGGCACAATTCACCCACAGTGGGAAAGCAGAATGATGGATGCTTTTGTTGAGCTTGTTTTCACCTTCTCATTCAGTGGGGACACATAGCCCTAGTGAGTGACTGCCATGTTGTTGTGGATTTAGCTTATTGCTTACATTATCTTAGTTGGGTTCCCAAATTACATGGGAATTCCCATGTCTACATGTAAGGCACCAAGTGTCCCTGCCCCCAGGTGGCTCTAATTGGTAAATTAAGTGTTGGTGACCAATGGCTGGGCAGAGTGACAGAGGCAGGACTTTAGATTTCCCAGGCAAGGGAACCCAGGTAAGAAGAAGGATTGAGTTTGCCAGGGAAGCAGGAGAATTAGACAGGAGAGATGCAGAACACGGTAACAGTCATGGAAGAGCTGAGAAAGAGCAGACCCCAGGGTCCCTCCTCGATTGAGTCTGGGGTAGCAAAGATGGAATATAGATAAGTAAGCCCTTGCCAAACATGAGTTAGAAATGCAGCACCAGCAGCTGGCTGCTGGGTTAACACTTCTTATATTCTTCTCCACAGAGTCTTCATAATAACTTCTTTAATAAAATCCTTAATTTTCTAAAACTTGATGGTACCTTCTCATTTTTACAGATTGATGACCCAAGTTTTTGATTACAGATGATAAAATACTTTAAACTGATTAGCAGAAAAATACAACATGAATGGACAAATAATTTTTCTCATATTTGGAATCTTGAATTCAAAAACCAAAGTATACTTTAGCAATAGAAGCTATGTCATCTTCTGACTTTCACACATGGTATTCTGAACCTTTGCAAAGCTTCTACAAGAGGGAAAAGCCCAAAGGGAAATCAGGAAATATCAGCAACAGAAGACCTGTCAGGATCTGAAAATGCAAGTCATTTTTAACAACTCGGCCCCATTCAAATTATGTTCAAATTTTCATTTGAGTTATGCATATAGTTAGAAAATAGCAGGAAGAATCTTGTGATCCAGAAGAATAATTTATCTCATGACCTTGAGACTCAAAAATGTAAGGCAAGTTTGAAGATGAAAAATAAAAGGCCAGAAATTACACTAGTCACAATAACTGGGTCTTTTAGTGAAGTAATCTAGCTAACGCATAGCACTGAAGGCCAGGTTAAAATGTTGGACTTGTTTCCGCATGTAATAGAATGCTATTTGAGAAAGTTATTAAGTGGGACCTTTAAAGTACAGTGAGCATATAACTTGCCATCTAGACCATGAGTGTTTTGAGAATCAAAGGGGCATTATTGGCAATTACCCTGGAAAAACAGGCACAGACTGGGTCTGTCTGTGGCAAACTGGAGTGAGACTCGTTCTTCATAAAGGCCTCTGTATGTTTGTTAATCTTCTCCCTTATGCAATGCCTGGGAAATCCATTTTGCGTCACAGTTGCCTTTCCCTGGCCAGACTCATTGAATAGAGCTGTTTCCCTTGGTCCTTTTTTCATCCGTGTGCTACTTTAGTTCCTTGGCTGTAATCTCATTCATCCATCAATAAGCAGAAGAAAGAACCTTTTATCTTCTGCACGAACCATGCATGATCATACTCTCTGCACCAAGCCTCCAGGCCCTGGCATAGGCTAAGAACGGCACCACTAAGCTGTGGCAGATTTGAGTGCCAGTTGCTTGCAGTGTGGTCTTTGCGTTTTCAAAACGGACAAAGAAAGTTTAAGACACTGAAGCATTTACATTGCTTCTTTAATTCTGCACAGACTCATGTGCAGGACAAGAACATACCAGAACTCCAAGGGTGCTGCCTCTTTATATTTAGAAAAATGGGGTATGGGCTATCTGGTTCTGCTCATAGATTAAGGACTATCTTCGCTTTGCAAATATTCCAGTCTTGTGAGGTGGTTTAGTATGACCAGAGAAATTCACTGAATTTTAAGAGTTTGAGGGAGGTCCCAGAGCTGGATACAGAAGCTTTGATTTGAAATTGAGTGAGGTGGGTGTTTAAAGCTACATTCCTTGCTCTACTGATGAGCCCACATATGGCTGCTATTTGGGGCTGTTAATTTTGAGCAAATGTGATTTTAACAACCTGCCTGCTGCTCTCTGTTTACATTAGGAATTAAGAACTATAATTTTACTGAGTTGTCCTTTCAACTCCTTATCTACTGTTTTTTCCTGGCGGGACAGGTAAAATTCAGTTTCTAACCCAGTTTCAAAACCATGAGCCTCAAGGAACCTTCTCTACTTAAAAATCTTTCTAAGACAGGACATCCAGAAGAGGAAATTATCCTGTCAGAATCACTATCTGCAGTGAAAAGCAACAAAAGCTTTGAAAATAGTCCTGTGCTTTCTGCCTGAGGCTGGGTAGAAGTTTCTCCTAAGACTTTCTACAAGCTAGCTCCATAAAAGTCATAGAACAAAGGGCGGCAGGGTTAAATTGTCACGAGAGCTTATCTTCTTACCTGAATCATGTATTTGAGCAGAGCTTCCAGCCTACAGTGCTAAACAGGCCATAAATATGTGCTGAATAAATAAACTGATAGTGTAACCTGAGCTTTAAATATAATTAATGAGTAACCATTATATGTGCCTCTAACTGAGAGAGTCCTGGGAATTGAATTTTACTTCAATTCTTTATCTAATCATGACTTTTTATGAAAGACAGAAGACAGTGTAGTATTCTTAGCAAACTATTTCCCTAACTAGGGAGCAAGAGTACTGTTGATCATTCATAAAAGCATCCCCGTGCATTCTACCAAGATCACATATCTGAACGCATGAATCAATTTTTAATGAAGAACACTCTTCACAATATAGTTGCACAGCCTCTCAACACTAAATTATTACTATTGCAGGTCTAAATTACTTCTCATGTGGTTAGGAATATTGCATTGCTGACAGACATAATACGTAACATACTGACCCATATTCTCCTTGCTAGAATGATATTTTAACTACCGCAGACTGGGGAGCTTATCTTGCTAGGGACCCTGTTGTCCCCCCCCAGTTTTAGTTCCATTCTTAAATCTCACAATGATTTTTACTATGCAAAAATGTCCATCTGAGAATGCAAATGTTAGGTAAGCATATTGTTCTGGAAAATTTCCCTGAGAGAACTTTGGCGAATATTACATTACAGTAATTTTCCATCAGGGACATCTACTATAATGTGGCTATCAGGGCAGAATTTTTTATTTTTTTTAATTCTCTTTCCCAGAAGATTTTCTCAGGAACTTGGAGACCTATGCTGCCCTTTGTGGAGCCACTGAGTTTTCTAACATTTCTAGTACTACAAACTGTGTCCTCAGCCAAGCTCCTTCTCAATCATGTCAGCATGGCCTGAAAAACAATGCCATGGCCATAAAGCTGTACAAAACAATATTATCATTATTGGCATTCAAAAGAAGTTCAGGTCAGCCTCATTTTTGGCCTTGCTTAGAGAGAGTTCTTATTAAAGAGAGTAATGTCTTCCCTTCCCTGTAGTCCAATAATTAGATCAGTCATTTCCTGTGAGACAAAGCCCCTGAGCTACGGATCCTCATGTTGGACCCCCCTAGAAGGGAAAGATAGCTTCCTGGGTTGTTCTTTTTTGTGAATGAAATTCTCATTGCTTTGAACTCTCTCCTTTTTCTTGTCCATAGTTTCAAAGCTCTGTTATCAGTCCTCCCAGTAATTTAAGTAGCATATTAACAAAACACCCTGGGCTTCGATCACAGAAGTGACAGTTGTGAAGTAAATCTTCCGAGATAACAGCTGTCAACTGTCAATGAGCTACAGATAATTAGATCTGAAGATGCTTTATGGTCAGAAACGAAAGATAAAACTCTCAAACCAGAAAGGTCTTTAAGTTGATGTGGTTACTGACCCTTCTGGCATTAACTTTGTTTTCTGATGAAATAGGTGGAGAAGACCTGCAAATTGCATTCAGTATTTATTTCCCAGCTAGGACACCGTGCTTGGTTTTATTTTAATGAAGATTGGGCAACAAAATGGTGAAAGAACCTAAGAAGTGAGGGAAAGTGGAGGAAGTAAGGAGAAACGGGAGGCATTTGAGAAACAAGGTACACTGTTATTTATATACTGCATTATGCAGGTGAGAAGGCGACACAGGCTGTAAATACAAAAGATAGAACTGTTAGCAAAACAGCCTAGTCAAGGTTTCTAAAACCACACAGAGGTTTTGGATGTGAATTAGCCCAGCAACTGTGGTAGTCCAAGTTTTCCCTGTAACTATTAATCCAAAGTTAATATTACTAATCTCACAATAACTGGAACTTTAACATGTTTGCTCATTTTAAACCTCTCCATATGATAATTCATTTTTTCCTATGGGGACAGTCACTGAAAGTTATTGTTATAATATGTGTATATATATATACATATATGCATACATATATACACATATACATACATATATACACATATACACATATATTTATGTATGTACATAAATATATACTCAACAATAATAATTAAAAACATAGAGGCTATTATGTAGACATGACTGAGAGAGGTTAGAAGGGGACATATGAGGAGGCAGAGAGCAGAAGGGATGAAGTGATGTAATTATATTTAATTAAACAACAAAAAAAGTTTAAAAATTAAAAAGAAAAGTAGCTGAGCAATCCCATAAGCAAGCCATTGAGAGTCCATTCTGGAACAGTGCTTCTTCATTGTCTATGTCTCAGTTCTTGGCTTACTTTTCTTGCTTTGGCTTCTCTTAATGGTAGACTGTCATATGGAAGTGTAAGAGAAATAAATAATCTTATACACACACACACACACACACACATACACACACACACACACACACCATAAAAACTAAACTCTTGCTCATTTACTGAGAAAGAAATGGAAGCACAGGAAGGTTAGTTTGTTTATTTTTAAACATAGCCATATATCCTATTTTGCTATCATTCTACATTATTGGCTAACACTGTGTGAAGTATGCCACGATACCATTCTGAAGTGATGAGCCGAACAATCCTGGCTAAACCTGAGTCTGCTTGGCCTTCCCATGAGATGTGTTTGATGCTCACAGAGGGGATCTTTTACTTCCTATAGCAATCTTTATTGTGTTTTATTTTTCTGTAAGCCAAACTGTGGCCATTAACAATTGTTCTAGAAAAATGACACGTGGTCTATGTCTACAAACGTAAAATCAAAGTCATGAAATCAGAAACCTTAGAATGCACCTACTCAAAGCTCACCATTGTTTAAGATCATTAGCACAAGAGCAAAGGGACTTAGTAAGGACTGAAAAGAGTCTTAGGTTTTGCATCTGAGCTTCTTGTCTGCAGAGAAAGCCGCCTGCACCTTTATTATGTTTATTATTGAAAGCCAGGAAGGCACCCTTATTGTTCGGCTCCCTTCCTGGCTTTCAATGTTGAACTCACAGACAGATAGTCAATGTAAAAGGAGCAGATTAATGAACCCGAGTCACTGATCATTGGGAAGTTATAAATCAGAGGATGCAAATATCTAAATCCATGCTTTCCTTTCGATATAGTCATAGACAAATTGTCATTCAAATGGTGTTGCCTCTTGAAGGGGAAACAAGAAAATAATTGTTTACAAGTAAAGTATATTAAGGCAATGGAAATTGCTTTGCAGAAATGTGTCTGTTATTCAGTTATTTGGAGATAATACTAAAACAGCAAATGTATAAACTTGAGGATAAAGCATAAGAAGTAGCACGTTCTTCATGCCAATGAATACTCTTCTTACTCACTGTAGATATTTAACTGTATTTTAACTGGTTGATGACTTTTGCTAATAAATTTTAGATTCTTGTAAATGAGAATAATGTTTGAATCTTACAGACTCAGCATGAACTTTAACTTGCTGATTCCTTTTAGCAGAAAGTCAAGAATTAAAAATCTATGCTAACAAACATTACTTTTAAATTGACTTTTAAATTTAATTATAAAGAACTTTGTATGTGAATATTTCATCTATATCACTTGTTTTTCCCCTCCTCACTCTCCAAATTTTTTCATGTTCTCCACTTACAAATTCATGATTTTATCATCTTTAATTATATATATGTATATATGTACACAGATATGCATACACAATTTAATGTTGCCTGTATAAACTTTTCCAGGGTTGACAACTTTATATTGGACAACCTATGTGGGTGCTTATTGCTAGTGGAGACTGAGTTTTCCTTTTTGGCAGTCATTGACCACCTGTAGCTGTTCATCTAGTGGGAGGACGTTGTCGAGTTTACTCAGTTCATGTTGAAATATCAGTCTGTGCTGCCCTTACACACTCCTGTTCATGCACCTATATTGTTGAGAATCTATGGGTACATTTTCCTTGTCTAGAGGGCACTGTCTAGCAACACACATCCTGATCCTATGGTCTTACAATGTTGCTTCCTCCTATTTCATAATGTTATCTATGCTTCAGGTGGGGAAGTTGCACTGGTGATGTATTAAGTGGTGCTAGACACCACCTGGACACTTATTCTCAGCGTTTTGGCCAGTTTTAAATCTCTGTAGTAGTCTCTATCTCTTTCCAAAGCGTATGTGAAATGGAGTGAAAACTACACAAAGTATTTCCAATGCAGTTAGAAATCAATTTAGTTTAGGGAACTGACTTGGCTCCCCCATTTAATGCATGGCTTCTCCAGCCACACGGAGGTGGCAAAGTTTACAGTACCAGGTATGAATTCCCATGTCCTTAGTGGGCCTCAAGTCTAGTTTGACAGCCATTAGTTACCCTAAAGTTATAAATGGAAACATTAGTATCATAGAAGATAAGTTTATGTTTATTTTTGCATTTTTAGTCAAAGTTTCTCTAAGAATTTTCAGTAAAATCATAAAATTATAAAGCCAGCGCACACTGTTCAACATTCCTTGTTCTCTATTGCAGAGCTTCGAGAAACCAAAACCTCTGAATACTTTAGTCTGTCCCACCAGCAGTTAGACTACAGGATATTACTGATGGATGAAGATCAAGACCGGATCTATGTGGGGAGCAAAGACCACATCCTGTCCTTGAATATCAACAATATCAGTCAAGAACCTTTGAGTGTAAGCTTATCATTTTCTTGAAAGAAACTGACATTATAGTTATTTAAAAGAAGTCAATATAATATCTAATAGATTAGAAAAACAGAAGCTATTAAACACATGGAGACACACACACACACACAAACACACACACACACACACACACCTAAGTTACTATTTACTTCATAACTGAAACATATATTTAGTTTAATTCCTTCCATTTGGCTTAAAAAGTTTAAGAAATTAATTTAATCTGCAAATGAGTGAAAAAATATGTCTTGTATATTTGCGTATTTAGGAGAAAAAGGAGTGGGTTGAGGGAAGTTTCCCATGAAAAGCCTGGTTAGAGTGTAGAAAGAAGTACCGTATCATTTACGTGTAATCCACAGTGTGAGGAATAAAGTTATTAGCTGCATGGATATTTGAATAATCATAACCTACATTTATCATTTTATTTTTACAGTAAGAAAGCAAAATTAAGCATCAATGGAGTAAGATCAAAGCTGTGTTAACTTAGTAAAACTAAGTTCATTATAGACAGGATGCTTCACATTCATTATATTAAAGGCTTACAACTCAAAAAATGGTTTTCTCTGCCACACATGGCCCAAGACAGCAGTGATTTAGAATGACTGACCAGTGCTTTAGTGAGACTCTGTGGTTTGATTTCATGTGTTACAGTGTTAAGGTACATGGAGGTCTACTTTAAGTAAAACTGTCATTCTGGCTGTGTGCTTTACCAAAGGTAGCATTAAACTAAGTTAGCCACTGAAACATAACCCATCATGATATAAGCAGTTGGTAAAACTGTCCAAAGGGCAAATGGGCATTGTATTTTACACATTTATCTTAATAATGACTCTATTTAAATACACAATTATAAATTTTCTTGTGTTATTGACAAGATTCTATTAAAGAAAACCAGATTGGGTAAGCAAAAGATAAATGGTATAATACCAATAACTTGAATTCAGAAGATATAGGAAGAATTTCAAAAGAAAAAGGTAGTAACACCTTAAAGAAATCAGTCAAAAGCAAACTAAGAATATAGTGTTAGTATGTACTTAAATGGGATTATACAAACTGTATTTTTCTTTTGAGCAGGTTTTCTGGCCAGCATCAACAATCAAAGTTGAAGAGTGCAAAATGGCTGGCAAAGATCCTACTGTAAGTAGTTGAAACACACACACACACAATACGTATATACACAGAACCCCTCTTTTCATGCATCATATAAATAAACTTTTACCACCTACACACACATTCATGCTACACACCACACATGCACATGCACACATGCTCACACACACACACTCACACACTCTCACACAGACTAACTACTTAGTCTTCAAATGTATGTAGTTTGAGACCAGCTGAATCTGAGATTAGTGGTGTTGGGGAACCTTGGCAGGACAAATGTTGAAAGTATAAATGTGGCAGGACTGGAATTCTCATACCATCTGTAACTTCAGAATTACAGACTGGTTAAACTTTCCTACCATGCTTCATTATTTAATGCAGACACTTTTTGTGATTGATTTCACCAATAAATCTTGTACCAAGTGGCTCCAACCTACAGAATTCTCAGCAGGCTGCTGAAATAACGATGCTGTGAGTGTCTGGAGGAACTCCCAGATACCATGGGAACTAGTCTTGAGATTCTTGGCGAAAAAATAATCATGAGCCTGCACATTCCAGATAAATAAGTCAACAATGATGAATAGTACATTTGTTAATTAAAACAATTACAAACCACAATCAAAGCAGATATACATATTGACAAATGTGCAGTACAACACTTGTGCAAATTGGATTCCCTTAAGTGGACTTCAGTGGAAAGACTCAAGTAAGAAACCTGCATTGATTTCTGTGAATGACTTACTATCTTTGACCCTAAATTATTCTTGAATATTACATAAGAAATTCATAGAGCTAATCTTTGATAAACACAATCTCACATACATGCATACACATATATCACAGAATTACATATAGTATATGTATATATATATATATATATATATATATATATATATATGCATTTTTGCTTTAAATCATGAAAAATACTATGATGAAATTAGTATCAATAATATTCATGCCCTCTCACAAATAGTTTGGTAAAAAGTTTTCTTTTTTCATTTAGCCTTACTCTCAATTACTCATTTAATAAAAAAACATTAAGCACCAATTGTATATCTAGCATAATTCCAGATATGAAAAAAACATAATTTGTATAAACAGAGTTAGTTTTGCTTTTCCTCAACATGTCTAGTTGAAAAATTCAACCTATTTTAAATGAGCAAGAAAATAGATGCAAATTAAGGAATGCAATAGAAATAAAACTATTGTGTAGAAAATCTAAAATACTGCAATGTATGCATGCACCCAGGTGAGACGATATCCAGTATCAGCATCAACGTTTAGTCTAGAAAAGTTTGACTGAGCACAGTGCAGTAGAGACAACAGGTGCTAAAGGGTTGATATCTGTATGGATCCTTGAAAGTAAGTGCTCCAATGATGTGTTGCGCAGGCCAGTCAGCAGGGAGACTAATCAATAATGAAATGAGATTTTTCAGTGGATGACTCCTAAGACGGTCACAGATAAAAACTTTTGTAAATACTGAAAAAAGTCAAGGCAACCAAAGACTAGAGCAATGAATCTCAGTCTGTGGGTCTTGACCTCTTAGGCAGGGAGTCAAACTACACAGGGATCACCTAAGGCGATTGAAAGACACAGATATTTATATTATGATTCATGATGGGAGGACAGTCACAGTTATGAAATAGCAACAAAGATAATTTTAAGGTAGGGGATCACCACAACAAGAGGAACTGTTTTAAAGAGTGGCAGCATGGGGAAGGCTGAGAATTGTGGGTCTAGAGTGAAAGATCTCTCAGTAGTAGTCCACAAGAGTTCTTGCAAACCATTTCCAGGCATGACCCAGGGCTAAGTCTTACATTTTCAATTTTATACTTCATTCAGTTAACAGAACAGAAAAGAAATGGAAGAAACACAACAAAGCATAGTTTCAATGTAATGGAAACCTAGTGGGTAAAATATCCAGAAAAAAAAAAGTACATTTATTGGCCATCGGGGGAAGCAACAGAATGCAGGACAGTGCTGTGGAGAAAAGTTCTCTCCTGGGGGTGTTTTTTTTTTTTAAGTAATTGCCCATGAGCTGAACAATATTCCTTCACTCCCTGATGAAAACATTCTCTCACTGGGGCAAGTCTGATCATGTCTTGCCTTTCACTCTAATATCCCATGGCAATGTTACTGATTTTCCTGGTGCTTTGTTCAAAAAGTTTGCATTTCTAATTCATAGCAGTTGCTACAAGGAAAGTATGGAGACTGTAGATATTGGTGCATGCTCAGTTTCCAACTAGTGATTTTGATGTTTTTCTAGAGTGTCTTAGTCAAGTCACTTGGCCACTTTCTCCATTTGATGAAATAGTAACCTCTTGTTATATGTTTTGTGATGGTTAGAAGTTATTTGATAAAATCTTCAATACAGGCCTGCATTTCCCCATAATTTTATTGTGCTGTAATATCCAGCATGGTTATTGTTAATTTTTTTGTGTGGCCAATAGCTATCTATATACTTGGGAAGTCATCCATGAAGAGATCCATTCTATGAATTTTGATGACTAAACTGAACAGATTTTGCTTTTGCAGATAAAAGTATTGAGTCCTGGGAAACAATAGTATCTAAAATTCTTTTGACTACCTACTCTACCTGTGTAGGAGAAGAGAGAATGCAACAAATTCATCTCATGTGCTATGAATGCAGCCATTAGAGACCTCTTGTTAGTTTGACTTCAAGAGAAAAGGCTAGAGAGAAAAAATAACCAACAATAGATAAAATGAATGTTCTATAGACAATATATGGTATTTTATTTCTCAATAACACCAAATGTTTGCAAATATATTCACACTGTTGAAGTACTTGCCATCTAATTACATAGTATTTCATTTTTAGAGCACAGAAATTGACTATTTTATTAGCTCTTTAGGAGTTTCACACATGTTTTGTTTGTATTCATTCTCCTCCTTCAACTCTTTCTCAGTTCACCCTTATTGAATTTGCATTCATGTGTACAAAATCACTCACTCACACATACACACACACACACACACACACACACACACACACAGGTGAGCAAGCACACACACATGGGCACACTACTGGAATTAGCTCAGCATGAATAATGGAATTCTCATCAGTCAAGCCTGGAAGTGACAACAAGAACCAGAGTAAAAAGATACCTAATGTTATAGCCTGACTTTAAAATGTCCATTACAGGCTTATGTTTTGGTGGCTCAGTCTTCATTTGGTGGCCCTAGTTTGAAGGTTACAGTACATTTCAGAGGTGGGCCCACCTGACACAATAGATACTATCCTTGGAAGATTGTACCCATCTTTGCTTCTGGATTTCTCAGTTGGCTTTTTGGGCCTTGCTATGTGAACACTTGCTACAAAAAGCTTCCAACTTCACTTTTCATCCTTGTTCAGAGACTTGAAGTTCTTGTCATACAGATCTGTCACTTGCTTGGTTAGATGCACTCCAAGATATTTTGTATTATTTGTAACTATTGTGAAGTGTGTCATGTCCATAATTTCTTAATCAGTCTGTTTATCCTTTGAGTGGAGGAAGGCTACTGATTGGTTTAAGTTGATTTGATATCCAGCCGCTTTGCTGAAGTTGTTTATCAGGTTTAAGAGTTCTCTGGTGGAAGTTTTAGGGTCACTTAAGTATACTATCATATCATCTATAAATAGTGGAATTTTGACTTCCTTCTTTCCTATTTGTATCCCTTTGACTTCCTTTTGTTGTCTAATTGCTCTGGCTAGGACTCCCTGTACTATATTGAATATGTAGTGTAAGAGTGGGCAGCCTTGTCTAGTCCCTGATCTTAGTGGGATTGCTTCAAGTTTCTCTTTATTTAGTTTGATGTTGGCGACGAGCTTGCTGTCTATTGCTTTTACTATGTTTAGAGTGAAATAAGCATAGTTCTAAGAATGAAACTATATTGCTGACTTTTTCCTTTTACTATAGCAGCAATTTATCCAAGTCAGTTGTCTACAGAGCCCACGATAAAGCAGATGGAAACTTTTTTTTCTAAGTTTTCACTGAACTATGTCTTATTGGAAGTTAATTGATAGAAAATTCCACTGTCACTGAACATTGAATGTGGAAAGATAAGCACACATTTCTTTGCTCTCAAATCTTACCACAGATTTACACACACACCACTCTTCAGCTTTGCAATTTATTCTGGGTATCATGTTATACTCTCTGGTTTTATAATTAACCTCCAGGTACCTCTAAAAACAGGTGTCGAGAAATAACAATGTGTATTTAATGCAGACTATTCCTTTCTTAACTTTAAAATAAAGTGTTTAGTCTGGATTTTAAGGATTAATTTCTTTGACATTAGAATTAAAGTTTTATTAATAATTCATAGTAGAAACATCTGCTTAAAATTCCCATGCACAAAAAGAAATCTATACTTGCTGACAAGTAAAAATGAACATAAAATTGATGGAATAGATAAGTTTTTAATCAAATTTACCTTTTATTGTAGCACTTCTCTTTGTTGTGCTGTACAGTAACATAAATACTAGATATTTAATGGACCCAGAAATGATGAAAAAGAAGCACATATTATAGACTATACAGGAGGAAAATACCATTAAATTTGATATATTCACAGTCTTTATTAAACAATAAAGACTCACCTGAGATGATCAAATTATTTTTAATAAGATTCTTGGTGAGAAAAATGACTTTGTAAAGGGGACATCATTCTGTCTGAGGCTTGATTAATTTATAATCAGCAAAAGTAATGAGCTTATCAACTGTGTAGTTTGGAGTAATTAATTTGGCCATGGAGGACTTACAGACTCCTAAAAGGTCACAGATAATTTAGAAGTACAGCAATAACACTCTTGTCCATTTAGTTAAACTGGAACCAAGTGAAAAACGGGAAATGAAAAGCATATTTGGTGGGGATTCTGGGTAGACACAATGATTCCACCATCCTTCTTAGAGAGCTGCAGTTATGCATGTATTCTAAGATGACTTCCATGCATTTATTCGAAAAGGTGGCATGGTTATCATGGTGAACTCGGGATAATATGGAATATGAATGAGCACAACTTCACTTCAAACATGTTTGTATAATGTATGTGTGTGTGCTAGTTGTATGTCTGCATTACACTTTTGCATTTATCTCTCTATTTATCTATCTATCATCTATCTATTTATCTATCATCTATCTAGTTAGTTGTGCATGATTTCTGTGAGTAAGTACAAACACAAGTGAAAGTCTGAGAATATATTTTCAAAGGTTTATTTTTCTTGTTTAACACTGTAATGTCTGGAGCTCAGGGCTTCAGGCTTGGTGACAGTAAACTTTCCCGTTGACCTGCCTTGCATTCTGGACACTGGATGCCTGCATTTCTGAACTTGATCATATAAAAAAAAATGAGCTTGTAAAACTGTAGAGCATAAAACCTTACATAGGATAGGCTTAGGTGACAGCTGAATTGTTAAAACATTTAGCATGCAAGCAACAAGTGTGAGGACCAGGGTACAAGTCCAGAGAACCCATGTAAATGCTATGTTGGGTGGACTTGACAGTCTAGCCACCTGTCATTCCAGTGCTCCCATGGTTACCATGAATGTCTCAGATTAGACTGTCTGGACAGTTTATCCATTATCAATGAATTTTGGATTCAACTCAAAAGCTCTGCCTCTGTGAATATGTTGAAGAGTGGTTGAGAAAGACTCCTGACAGCAATATTAAGTCTCCACACACATATGTGGTTGTGCATAAGCACAACCACCCACCCACACATACGTGTGACATAACTGCATACAGCATATGAAACATTACATTTAAGAATGAATTATTTTAATTGATACTTCTTACTCACAAGACAGATGAATGTAATACACCAGTTTGTTCTCTTAGGTTTTTTTTTTTTTAACGATGTCTCCTAACGAAAGCAATGAAAAGGTAGAAAATGTGCAGATGAACCTGTCTAAGTTAGATTCATTAATGTGTTGTGGAGAATAAACTTGAGCATGATTTTTACATAAAGTTTTCAAATTAGGAAAGATGAACTAGAAATAGCAAAGATTGTATGAATTTACACTTTGTCCGCCTAAGCTCTGTAAGAGTAGAAGGCTTTGTCTGTTCTATTCACTGAGTGTGCCTGGAGTTCTGAGGTCACCAGCTTGTTTGGTAAATCTCAGTTAAGGTATTCTTCTGTCACAATGCCGGAGCCATCTACAAGCATCTGGATTGTTTTTTAGGATGCCAAATCTCAACATCTGATTTCTTATTCTGTAAGTTAGATGTGTGTTTTCAGACTGCCATTGCAAGTTCTACACAGTGTCTTCAGGGTATAGATAAGAGCAGAGGGCACCTTCCACATCAAACCTCAGGCTAGCAGAGCTGCCGTAGATAGTAGGAAGATGTGGCCTCACTAAATACCTTTCTTTTGCCAGCATGGCTGTGGGAACTTCGTCCGGGTTATTCAAACCTTCAACCGTACTCACCTGTATGTCTGTGGGAGTGGAGCGTTCAGCCCAGTATGCACCTACCTTAACCGGGGCAGGAGGTCAGAGGTAAGCCTCACACTTTCTACTTGTCAATTTTGCTGTTAGTGCCAGAAACTTGATGGGATTTTAGAGTTAAAGATTTGAGAATATCAGTGATAGTAAAATATTTTCATATTTTTAAATACATGAATATATTTTATTTTGATGTTGTCTGTCAAGGCAAGCTAAATTGTGCTCATTGGGCTTTCAGTTAAATGTTTTTACTTGTTTCTAAACATGGAAGCTTTAAAATAAAGGAAAATTGTATTTTCATATTGTATTAAATATAAAGTAGTAAAGTTCAGAAGAAATATCATGCTTATACTTACTTTTATAAATACATATTTATTTCACTTATATTTTATTATCAGTACACCCTTATGGATATATGCTATAAGATGTTTGAAACAGGATATTACATGTTTTGTTGAAAAATAACTTTATACATTGATAAAACATGCTTTCATTTAAAAAAATTAACATTACCCTGTGCCTGTTCATTCTCACCTTACACTTTAATTGCTTAAAGTGATATGAGTTATTATGGTGTGGTGTTTGCTGAATACTAGGCAAACAGTCAGTTATGTATAGTCAAACAGAGGGCTGGGTGCATTTGACCTGTGCTACCAATGGCTGGGCTTGTTGGCCCAGTACAGCTGCTGACTGTAGAAGCCATGCAGGAAGTCCATGGAGGCTTCCCCACTATTGATTCTTTATTTCCCTTAACATGGTTATTTTAGAAACCAAATCACTTAAAATGATATTTAGTTAGTTATTTAACTTAAATTTAGAAAGTCCAGTTTCTAAGTCATGTCTTAATTGGCTTTTAAAGATCAGAATTGGGGGTACAAAACTCTAGATATTACTGTTCATATTCTTTTTGAAGTTATTTTTCTTTAGTAAGTAACAGTGTTCTTTACTGCTAATGTAGGTGGACAAAGACTCCTTTCTATTTTATTTTATATAATTTATATACACATATATGCAGTTAGATGAGTAAAACTCATATGGTCCTTCCTTTTTCTCTTCATTTAATCTGATTTTCATTTTCAGACAGAATTGTTTCCTTTTGTTAAAGTTATCTCTGGTTCTGTCACTTCTCTTGTTTCTCCTCCTCTAATAGTAGAAAAAAGTTTCTCAGACACACAGCTTCTCCTGACCACTTTTAGTCCAGTTATCTAAGACCTAGTCAAACATTTTAAACAGAACTTTGCTTCCACACAATAACGAAATACGAAGGACAGCCATGTTGATTCTCACCCGCTCTTTCTGTAGCTCTTACTACATGTTTAATTAAATGTCAGCAAGTGCGTGCCTCTAGAGTTATTCATTCTGCTCATGTGCTTTGGCTACTCAGAAACTTCGTGTTTCTATATAAATTTTAGTTTTGGGTTTTTTTTTTTTTCCAGATTCTGAAAAACGTATCATTGAAATTTTGATTTTGTTGAATTTGCAGACCACTTCCAGATATAAAGCCATTTAAACACTGTTAATTTTGTGTAAGCATAGGAGCTCTTTTCATTTTCTAGTGCCTTTGTAAAATTCTCTCTTCGGTATCCTAGTCTTCATTGTAGAGGTGTTCACCTCCAAGGTTAAGCTTATTCTGTAGGTATGTGGTAAGCTTTTATGAATGAGCTATTTTTCCTAATTTCTTTCTCAGCAAGTTTGTTATTTGTGTATAGAAAAAAATGCTGATGGAAGTATAAACTTGCATAACTACTTAGGGCCAATATGGGGGTTTCTCAAAAGATGTAGGTGGCACTACTATAGTCTAGCTATTCCACTTTTGGGTATTTGTAGAAGACTCTGCCTTCGTTTCTTTTCTGTTGCTGTGATAAAATACTCTACTCTGTCAAATGCAACTTACTAGAGATAGGATTTAGTCAGCTCATAGTTCCAAGTCACAGGGAAATCACAGCAGCTGTATCTTGAAACAGCTAGTCACATAAAGTTTGAAGTCTGTTGCAGGAATTTTCCTGCCACATTGTATTTGCAGTGGAGCTTGGTGATTGCTCAGTAGAAGAGGAGGTGGAGCTAGGAGAAGGAAAGAAGAAAGGGAGAACAAGAGAGAAGGAGAAAGGAGAAGGAGGGAAAAATGGGGGAGGACATATGTGTCTCTAGCAGTCTCGAGTAATTATTCATGTCAAAAGGTTAGATATTGGATAACAATTCTAATTGGGTGGGCATCTTGTGTATTGAGTATTTGCTTATACATAAATCCATTGAATAATCTTTAACCATTGAAGAGTCTTCATTCTACCGGGTACTGCAAGCATGGTGGATATTGTCTGGGGCTTAGCTGAACATTATGAGAGTGGCAGAGTTGAACCAGGGGCCATGCTTTAGGGTATGAACTCCACAAAGCTGATGGTGGAGGCAGCCCAGCCGCCATGCTAACATATCTTGGGTCTAGAACTGGTGCTCCTGGCACCTTTGACCAGTTCTAGTACGGAAACATGGCTGTGGTCCACGTAGCTAGCAGGACCTCATTGCAGCCTTAATAAATATCTCACACTACAGGTTTCAAGATTTTTTTTTTGTTTAAAATTATTCAAGTCAGAGGCAAAAATACTACATATTTTATCTCACATGTACATCATAGAGTTTAATGTTCATGTGCAAGGGGTGATGAAATATCTGAGATATAAAAGCAGAAGGGGAAGAGAGTGCTCAGTGGGTGCACTGCACATAGACAGGTAGATGGAGTGGGGGAGGAGTAACAAAGTATGTACAGAAATGCCATAGGAAAGCTAATTCAAAAGTTATTAAAATGCAGAGTATTGACTCAAATATTACAAAGTCAAATGCACAAAGAGTAAGAAAAGAAGATAATTGTGCTGAATTTTTAAGAAAATGGTGAAGAGTCTTATTTCTTCTTGAATTAGATTATTACCATTTCACCACATTTTCTCAGTGTTGACTGTAACTAGCCTGTAATCATGATCATGTAGAGATGTTGCCAAGTGATGGCGGAGTGGGCCACGGGAGGACACCTGGCTTATTTCATCAGTACCTCCACTGCCAACACTGTCTTATCTAGGGAAATCTGCTGCTGGCTCTAGGACCAGAAGCAATATTGTTCAATTTTCCTTCTTTCTTTCATTTCAATAATTATTTCCTTCATAAAGCAGATGTGTCAGGCATCAGGAGGCTGAATTTGCATTCTGTTTTTATCTTCACTTAGTTATTATTGCCTTGGGATAACTTCCACTACATCAGACTTCATTTAGCAAAAAAACAAATATTTTCTTCTAGTAAACAAAATTTCAGGCTATGTATCTTCTCCTTATTTAATAAAGTCTTTTCTTACTAGCCTCTAAACTCTGATTACCATGATGCAAACTCTCTTACATTTTAATTGTTTTTACCATGATCATTGCTGTCACTGAAGATCAAATGATTATCGTCTAGTGCCCAGACTTTTAAAATTAAAATATAATTACATGATTTCCCTCTTCTCATCTTCCTGATACTCGTCCCATGTTTCCCTCTTCTACAACCACTCAATTTTATGGCCTCCTCTTATTTAACTATTTTTATTTCATATATATATATATGTGTGTGTGTGTGTGTGTGTGTGTATATATATATATATATATATATATATATATATATATATAGAGAGAGAGAGAGAGAGAGAGAGAGAGAAACATCTTACACAAAAATTAAGTAGTAACATAGAGCTTTAGGGTCTTTTTAATTATTTCATTTATTTATGTTCTAGTGTGCTGCCGATTTGTCCTATTGATGGTGTCTTTTGCCTTACAGAAGCTTTTCAGTTTCATGAGATCTCATTTATTGATTGTAGTTCTGAGTGATCTGTCAGCCTCTGTTCCAATACCATGTGATTTTTATTGCTATTGCTCTGTACTACAGCTTGAGGTCAGGGATTGTGATTTCCCCCAGAACATTTTTTATTTTTGAAAATTGTTTTGTCTATCCTGGGTTTTTTTTTTTTTTGGTTTTCCATGTGAAGTTGAGAATTGCTCTTTTCATGTCTGTGAAGAATTGTTCTGGAATTTTGATGGGGATTGCATTGAATCTTTAGGTTGCTTTTGGTAAGATGGCAGTTTTCGCTATGTTAATCCTACCAATCCAGGAGCATGGGAGGTCTTTCCATCTTCTGTGATCTTCAATTTCTTTTTTGCAGGGATTTGAAGTTCTTGTACAGCTTTTGACTTACTTGGAAAGAGTAACATCAAGATATTTTATAATATTTGTGGCTTTTGTGAAGGGTGTTGTTTCCCTATTTCTTTCTCATCCTGTTTATCATTTGTATAAAGGAACACTACAAATTTGTCTGAGTTAATTTATATCCCACCATGTTGCCACTTTGCTGAAATTGCTTATCAGCTGTAGGAGTTCTATGGTGGAATTTTGAGGGTCACTTAAGTATACTATGCTGTCATCTACAAATAGTGATACTTTGATTTTTTTTCCTTTCCGATTGGTATCCCCTTAATCTCTTTTTGCTATCTAATTGCTCTAGCTAGAATTTTGAATAATATATTGAGTAGATGGGGGAGAGTGGGCAGCCTTTTCTTGTCCTTGATTTTACTGGAATTGCTTCTAGTTTCTCTCCATTTAATTTGATGTTGGTTGTGTGTTTACTATATATTGCTTTTATTATGTGTAGGTATGTATCATGAATTCTCAATGTCTCCCAAGACTTTTAACATGAAAGGGTGTTGTATTTCATCTAAAGCCTTTTCAGCATCTGAAATGATTATGTGAGTTTTTTACTTGAGTTTGTTTGCATAGTGTATTACATTGATGGATTTATGTATTTTGAACTATCCCTGCATACCCGGGATGAAGCCTACTTGATCATGGTGAATGATTGTTTTGATGTGTTCCTGGATTCAGTTTTTAATAACTTTAATGAGTATTTTTGCATCAATATTCATAAGTGAGATTAGTCTGAAGTTCTCATTCTTTGTTAGGTCTTTGTATGGTTTTCATAGAATAAGTTAGGTAGTGTTCCTTTTGGTGCTATTGTATGGGATATTTTGAGGTGTGTTGGTATTAGGTCTTCTTTGAAGGTCTGGTAGAATTATGCACTAAAATCATCTGGCCCTGGGCGTGTTTTGTTTGGGAGGTTTTTAATGACTTCTTCTATTTCCTTAGGGGATAGGAAATTGTTTAGATAGTTCACCTGATCTTGGTTTAACATTGGTGTATGATATCTGTCCAGAAAATCATCTATTTCATCTAGGTTTTTCCAGTTTTGTAGAGTATAGGTTTTGTAGTATGTTCTAATGATATTTTGAATTTCCTGTTTCTGTTCTTAGGACTTCCTTTTCAGTTTTGATTTGTTAATTTGGATACTGTCTCTGTGCCCTCTGGTTAGTCTGGCTAAGTGTTTATCTATCTTGTTGATTTTCTCATAGAACCAGCTCTTAGTTTTGTTGATCTCTTGTGTCATTTTCTTTGTTTCTAACTGGTTGATTTCAACCCTGAGCTTGTCTATTTCCTTCCTTCTACTCCTCTTATGTGTGTTTGCCTCTTTTCTGTTATAGAGCTATCAGGTGTTCTGTTAAGTTGTTATATGGAATCTCTCCAATTCCTTTATGAAGACGCTTAGTGCTATGCATTTTACTCTTAACACTGTTTTCATTGTGTCCGAATAATTTTGGGTATGATTTGTGTTCCTTTTCACTGAATTCTAGAAAGTCTTTATTTTCATTTTTTTTTTTATTACTTCTTGACCAAGTTATCACTGAGTAGAGCTGTTCAGTTCCCATTGGTATGTGGTTTTTCTGCCGCTTTTGTTGTTTTGAAGACCAGCCTCAGTCCTCTGTGATCTGATAGGGTACATGTGATTATTTCAATCTTCTTGTATCTATTGAGGCTTGTTTTGTGTCTTCTCTGGTTTTGTTAAGAGAGGCAAACAGGTTATAATGGGTGGGAGAGTATGGAGCCCTCTGATCTGGCCCGGGTGGAGATGTAGACCTAAAGGAAGGTGGAGCTCAGCAGAGTGAGTAGGTCCTGAGTCAACTGGGCTCCGTGAGTCTCCAAGCTGGCATGGGTATTTGGACAAGATTCTCGCCTGTGTCTTTGGTTACTGCGGATCTGCTGAGTGGCATACAGGCTGCAGGGTGTGGGAGGGTATCTGACTGCTGATCTGCCTAGGGCGGGGAAGTGACTTGAATGGAGCTTTAGTTTTAAAATGTCTTATTTTAGAAACATTGTAATCATTGCTAAGATTATTTCATTGTTGTTCCTTTTCTTCCTTTGGATAGGACTCTACAAACAGATCCAATTATGTGTATAATGATTTCACATTTTCAAGACAGGATTAATGATATTGATTTCAGGAATGTTTGGATCAGTTCTTGAAGCTGTAAAGTACGATGAGAGTTAACCCTACTGAGGATAGAGCACAATAATTTACAAATGGATTCTTCATACATGGCAATTAAGTCTTAATATAGCACATTGGAAACACAGAGGTAGAAAGCATTTTGAAGGTGGTTTATTTTATTTAATAAAAATCACTTAAAATAAATTAATTATAGTTATGTTTCATTCTACTCGTACTGTTTCATATGTATAATGTAGTATTAACATCTGATACATTTTTCTACTACAAAGGACCAAGTTTTCATGATTGACTCTAAGTGTGAATCTGGAAAAGGACGATGCTCTTTCAACCCCAATGTGAACACCGTGTCTGTTATGATCAGTAAGTAGGAAATGGAGGTGGGAAAGGTAATTAAAGAATAAAAAACATACAACCTATAAATTAATGTTTAAAATATTTATTGACATACAGGAGAAGATCATGAATCTGTGTGTATTTATTTGCCTTTTCAAAATTGCATCTCATTGTTTGTGAGGATTTCTCAATTTGCTTTAAGGGTTTGCTATGTTCATTGGATTTAACTCACAAAATAATACAGATGTTTCAAATACATCTATCAATTAAATGCCAAGCAATGGCAATGTTAAGAATTAGAATAACTCTGTTTTTTACAATACTCAAAGCATCTACTTGACTGTCAAGTCCAGTGGTCTTTGCTATTTAGGGTACTTAATGTAGGACATATATATGTATATATGTGTATTTGTATCTATATAGATATAAGTACACATATGCATATGTCTACACAGATATATACGTATGGGTGATATATTTATCCTTAGAATAGATATAGATTAGATATAGATATAGACTATTATATAGATTATATATTAGATATATAATATAGATTATATATTAGATATATAATCTATATAATATATATTAGATATATAATTTATATAATATATATATATATCTTACTTTGATGATACATTTAAATTTTTATTTACATAAAAACCGAAATAATTTCAGGCAAAAATCTAAATCTTAGGCTAGAACAAAGACGTAATTTCAGGCAAGAATCTAAAATTTAGGCTAGAGCAAAGAAGTTGGCTTTAGGCATGAAAATGATTTTGGGCTAGGACAGGAAGTAGGCTCAGATATTTTGGTCACCCTGATAAGCCCTTAGAAACAGTGATCACTAGAGTGATGATGGGACTTTGTTTATTACCTTGCTTGTTCTTTGACTATTTGTGTTTATTGTCTTGCTTGTTCTTTGACTATTGGCGTCTATTGTATTGCCAGTTCCTAAACCTAGAACTGACCTTAATACTTGCAAGTAATTTAATATATATATATATATATATATATATATATATATATCCAATTTGAAAACTCTTAAAATTCTTCTCAAACTGTTATTTAAACATTTATTGATATAAAATGAAGCAGGAATTTTCCTGTTTGCTGTTAGAAGCACTAATATAAAGAAAGACATGAAGTCAGTTTGACACGCAGGCTTTTGTAAGGTTTTAGGTATAATTGATAGTGTAGTTTTTAATAGATAGGGTTCAAAAGCTGTAAGCCAACCTCTAAGTTTCTTTCCCTTCCCTCTCCTGTAAGTATACATAACCAAGAGCTGTGCTCATCAATAGAATTGAACAGTGGGGATATAAATCCATTCTTTTATGTCTAATGAGCTGAAACAAAATGGGAAATGGTTATGTGTTATAGTGATTTAATAGCCAAATCTATATACACAACAGATATTCAAACATATTTTTAAACAGCTGAACTATTCAAAAATGCCTCATTCTTATCTTTGTTGTCACTCTCTAAAACATTGTCATGGGCTTTTTGTTCTTCCTTGGAAGATGACATGAATGCCAAGATACCTATCATTCTAGGTCCTTACCTCATAGGGGCTCTAGTTCAAAACCTGATGCGCTCATTTTAGAAAAGTTTCATTCTGTAGTCTGTCCTGTCCAACAGGTATTTATTGAGAGTGATTCAAATGTCCCAGTCCTGAGAACAATCTAGAGAAGAGCACGGGTGCAGGTCAGGTCAATGGGCCAAAGGTGAGGACTTGACACTTTTTCCAATAGTTGTCCAGCTGTTTAGTACTAGAGGGCTACATTGCTTCCTACCAAGTCAATAGTTACAGCTCCATACTTAGGATAAAAATTTAAATTAGTCGTCAAAGTTTCTAATGATGCATATGTATATTTACATGTGTATATATATTTATTCTAATGACAAATATATCATATACATTAATATACATATGTATAGACACAAACATATATATGTATATTTCATATACATATATATGTTTGTGTATATATATGTATACATTGTATACATATATATACAAAAGTGGCCTATTCAATGTATACACTCACACATGTATACATTGAATAGGCCATTTTTGGCAATTGTTTGTATCTAGACATAGTTTCTTTCTTATCACTTTATGTTTTACAACAGTGTTATTGCTGAAAAGGCGAGCTGTGTTTATGTCACTAGTAGCCTTGTACCGCAGGAGATCAAAATGCAGAATTTAAATGATTAGTTTGCTCATCAGTATTGTTTTTTAGAATATTATGTACTTTCTGTGTCATCAGGTAATAAAAGTATTACGTCCATCTTTTAGATAAAATCTGACGTTTAACATGTGTTAAGGACTATTACAACTGTAGCTCACTCCTGATAATTTATAAATAAAATAAAATATGTTAAAGTTCAATGTGTTGAATGTCATAGCCCGACATCCAAATTTGTTCCTTACTTAAAAATTTAGAACAAGTACTTTTTGGATTTGTTCTAACCATATAGAACCATCACACTAAGAACATATTAAGCTGGGTGTTTGTAAATCATAGGCAACAGAAACTAATTGATAGCTACAAACTGCTACTAATAACTGGAACAATGTATTATGCTAAACCTCCTTTAACGTTAAAGTGAGTTCAAAATGCATTAGAATTTCTCTGACAATTTTTCCTTTTTCATAGATGAGGAACTCTTCTCAGGAATGTATATAGATTTCATGGGAACAGATGCCGCTATTTTTCGAAGTTTAACTAAGAGGAATGCCGTCCGAACTGATCAACACAATTCAAAATGGCTGAGTGGTAAAAGAAACATTTACTGCATTTTCCCCTTTGATATCTTGCTTTAATTTAATTCTTGCTAGTATTAAATTTTAATTTAATTTAATTCTTGCTAGTATTTAATTCTATGTTGATAATAGGAAAAGTAGTTCAAAACTAAAATATCAGGCTTTTTCATAAATAGTTATACTTCTGCACTCAATGTGGCAAATATTTAAGATGAATAAATAGCCATCATTCTTATTCCAATTGATTGATTAATAAATGATACACTAGTCATAGAGCTAGGTAAGTACAAATGCCAGTGATAGCCATCATGGATGCTTCCACTTGTTAAATGGTAATATGTCCCATTTAAATGTGGCTTTAGTTCTCTTAATTGCTTTTATTCATCCATAATTCTAAATCAAAGACTGTTTTCTAAATTCATGACTTATAATAAATGGGTCATATAAAGAAACTGTGTTTGTTTATAATAAGAATTTATAATGATAGAGAATGACTTATTACTTTTTTTAATTTATTTATTCATTTTACAGTCTAATATCACCTCCTTTCTCCTTCCAGTACCCCCTCACACAGATCCTCACCCTTGCTGTTCCCTCCACTTCTCTTCTGAGAAGAGGAAAAGGAAACGATCCTGGTTCATTTCCAGTCATCATCCCTGTCCTGTTCCATCCCCTGTCATCATGTTCATCCTACCATCACCACATTAGTACACCAAGTCAGTGCAGGACTAGGTGCATCCTTTCCCCAAGAAGCCAGACAAGATGTCTCAGCTAGAGGAATGGGATCCATAGGCAGTCCACAGAATCAGAGTCAGCCCCTACTCCAGGGTTGGGGGAACCACATGAAGACCAATCCTCACATCTGCTACATATGTACAGGGCATAGAGAACACTAGGCCCAGTCTTTGGTTGGTGGTTCTGTCTCTGGGAGCCTCCAAAGGTCCAGGACTATTGAATCTGTTGTGGATTCCCTGTCCACTTTGGGTTACATATTACTTTTTAAAAATGACTAATATAAAATAGGAATCAAAGGTATACTGATTTTATGATAATACTTGTTTAGTTGTTTCAAATTCTCAGGGTTATAAAGAATTCACATCCTGAAAGGAGAATAATTTGATTTTTCTGTAAGATTCCAATCAGTCTCTGTCATGTAGAGAGGGAGGAAACCACTGAACTCTTGCCATTCTACCCCAAGGAAATCTGCAACCTCACTCAAAATTGCCTATTTAGTTAATGATGTGGTTTAGCATGAATCACCATAATTAAGCATTTTTTTCACTGATAATGCAACTTATGAAAGCACTGAATGTCATTTTCTTCTTAAAATTATTTTGCCAGGATTCTAGAAATAGAATATTCTAAAAGTTGTTTTGTTCCTGTAATAAGGAAAACCTCTATGTCTGCACTGACCATATTTTCCCTTGGAAAGTTTATTCTTCGTTTCATTTGCTGTATTTTAAGGAAAAACACTGTTACGTTTCTCATGCTCATCGCTGCTCTGACATCTTCTTTCCTCCTCCTCCCCATCCTCCTTCTCGTTCTCCCTGTTCTTCTCCTGATTAAAGTTATATCATCTGTTTCCTTAATTGAAAATAGAGGGTTTTTTTTATACAACATATTCTGATTACATATTCCTTCCCCCAACTCCTCCAGTTCCTCTCCATCTCGTCTCTCCAGATGAGATCCATAGCCTTTCTATCTCTTATAAGAAGACAAAGGGGCACATAAGTCTTATTAATAAAGTAAAATAAAATACTATAAGATAAAGAAAAACAAATGAATTCAAATAAGACAAAACAACCAATCATTAAAAAGAACCAAAAAAAGAAGCACAACAAACTCATGTAGACACAAACACATTTACATACACATGAGTCCCACAAAATTATGAAACAAGAAGTATATATACACAAAGACCTATAAGGTAAAACTGACACACACAAAAATAATTCCCTGACCTAACATTAAGGGACAGAGCCCCTCCAAAAATCTCACTGAATTTATTTTGTGTTGGTTATCTACTTCTAGGCATGGGGCGTGCCTTCAAGAGTGGTTTGCTTCCCCAGTGAGACTCCCTTCAAGAAAACAAACATCTGTCAACCTAGAGTTATAGTTTGTCATGTTTGATACTCTCCATGAGATATGTTGACACTAGTTTTTGCAATCTTGCTTTGTATAGTGGATTATTTACTGTTGGGATAGAAATGTGTCTGTGCCTATCTCAAAGAATGGTATGTGGGTTTTTATCATGAGAACATCATCTTTGAACCTCTTTTGCAGAGCCTATGTTTGTGGATGCACATGTGATCCCAGATGGCACTGATCCAAATGATGCTAAGGTCTATTTCTTCTTCAAAGAAAGACTGACTGACAACAATAGGAGCACAAGACAGATTCATTCCATGATTGCAAGAATATGCCCTGTGAGTGCCCTGGAATGTCTATTTAAAGAAAGAATTTCAATAATGTAAAATGCTTTCCGATATTTATTAATTACTGTTATCAGTGAGTAAACCATAGAAAGAATATTCAGGGAAATACTTGATTATAGTTTTAAACATATAACTAGTTTTGGCTAATTTTGCAACTCCATACTATGTTACTTTCACACAAACGGGAAATTGCATATTACCAACGGAAACAAAATAATTCTTATAAATGAAATAGACTTGAATCTTAGCAAAATATAATTATAGTGGAGCTGAATATACCAGTTGAAAATTTAAAAATATGAATTTAATTTTAAAGAGCAAAGCATCAGCATATTAGCAGTATATATAAAAATACTCTAAAATTCATAATTTAATCTTCTATAGGCTTATTATGAATTTTTGTTGGCTTATTTTTGATAATTTGTCAGATATATTTATTGAAGTGTCCATTTTCTACTCATCTTTAAACACTACAATACTCTGTGGACTAGAATACAACTGTTTCTCAATAATTTGGGGCAAAATAGCAAAGCAAGCAGAAGTGAAGAGGCTATTGGACACAAAGGAAAACAGAAGTCATCAGTAGACTGTATGAAAGAGCAAACCCAATGCTCTGTTTGTTGGCCAGGAAAATGTATATAATATATAACCCACTCGGAAATACTAAGGATTATGTAAAAATACTGAGAAAACAGAGATAAAATAGAACTACCTGGAGCATTTGAGATGGGCTATAGCCATTCATCTGAACACAGTAAGCTTCAACAGCTAAACATATTCAGTACATTTCATTTATATTTAAGAGAATGAATGCTTGACTCAGCAAGTGGCAAGTATTTATTCATTCATCAAGTATTTATTATTCAAATAATTCATGTGATGAATTATTTATTCATCACATATGAAAGAGTATACATCCTAGTTTTTATGTATGCTATTTTTTTTGTTCTAATCCTCAGATTACAATAAATCATCAATTAGAGTTTAAGTTGAAAATTTAACACACAATTGTTTCTCCAATCATCTGAATTGTGTTTACAAAATGGTTTCAGAATGACACTGGAGGACAACGTAGTCTTGTCAACAAGTGGACCACATTCTTAAAGGCAAGACTTGTGTGCTCAGTCACGGATGAAGATGGCCCAGAGACACATTTTGATGAACTAGGTGCGTAGATGTAAGAATGAGCCTTGTTTCTGAGCAGGACTTTAGAAGGATCAAGTGCCTTAGTGAAGTCTCAGAGAGGATGCATCTTCCTTGGTTATTTACAGGGTAAAAGGTGTTTCACCTTGAATGGGGAATCACTCACTACTCACCAGTGTCTTCAAATATTTTAGTCATTTATTTCACCATTGAGTATACTGTTGAATCCTAGGACAGATTGAATATAGGGTAGAAGGACTTGTGTAATTTATATATAGGTAATATGTTTACTCCTTTATAAATGAATCAATATTTTGTATGTATTTGTGATATTTGTATCTAAATTTAAATATTTTAAAGTCAGATTATTGTGTAATATTCTCACTTAAATTCGGATATGATGTAAATCAATTTTTATAAGGACATACATGCGTATGTATTTATATAACTACTGCATTTAGTATAATATTTAGTAGAGTTTAAGCAAAATGTTCAATTATAAATTACAAAAATTATGCTCCCAGCTTAGTTCTTCTTGGTGATTCAGACTAAGTATTTCTCTGATGACAGAAGGCTTATGATCTCCAGATCAAATAAGAATTAATAGTATAGCTATGAATAGCATTCTATATTCAATGTGACTTGTTATATATAATAATGCTGTGGTAATTAGGCTTCATTGAGAAACAACTCTTTTTCAATATTGGCCATTGAAATGCATCATACAGTCATTCTCAGATTTTGATTAATATGAGTTGAGCTATAAATATCTATTACAAAATACGAAGAGTTATAAACCAGAAGGAGACTGCTGTTCACCTTAAAAGGCATTTCCTATCAAATAGTATTTGGTTCTTCAAGAGTCAAATTTCATGTTTTAATTTATTATATTATAAATACATGTGTATTTATAATATCCATTAAAGTCTTGTTAGAAAAATTGTTATAAATAAGTTATTCCTGAAAAATTAAATCATAAGCCTAAATAGAGTTTTATTTCTTATGAAGGAAGGGGCTTATGAAAAAGATTATGTTCAGCATTACAACTTTAAATCATAGGTTGAAAGAAAATTGACAGCTTAATTATTTTTTTAATATTTATTTATTTATTTATTTATTTATTTATTTATTGTTTTTCAAGTTTCTCTGTGTAGCCCTGGCTGTCCTGGAACTCACTCTGTAGACACACCTGGCCTTGAACTCAGAAATCCACCTGCCTCTGCCTCCCAAAGTTTAATTATTTTAAAACTCAAACTAGTGTTTCATCAGTAAAGGACATTGAGAAAACAAGCCACAAGGGAACATCTGTGCCATTCTCACCATGGACACTATGCTTTCTCATCTACCTTGCAGAACTAAGCTTTTCAAATGTCTAGTCCACATTATCTATCATTTGGAGTTCTCCACTTAGCATTTATACATCATTTTCATAGAGATATAGTCTACATAAATGCCTCCAATGCCAGGCTAACATTTTATTTTGGTTACCAAGCATATATCATCACGTTATACCATATTGTATTGATTTCCAAAAATAGCTTCCTAAGGACTACTTTTGATAGTTGAAATTAGCGTCTTGGGGTAATCAAAAATAATCAATTAGAATTTCAGACAGTTTAACAGAATGTCTTTTTCCTTTGTATAGAGGATGTCTTTCTGCTGGAAACGGACAACCCAAGGACAACACTGGTGTATGGCATCTTCACCACATCAAGGTAATTATCGAAAACTTACAGTTTTTCAGTTAAACAATTCCTGGTTCTTACTTCTGCCAGATTACCAAAATACATTTGAACTTAATGAATTCTTCCAAAGATTTTTGCAAAGAGCTTTAAAAATAATTATATATTATTCTTTAGAAAAAATAAAACTATGAATTACGTTGTAGAAGTAAATAGCTTCAAGTATTTTATTTAAATAACAAAAGTAAAAACTAATAATTCTAATAAAGTCTATAGAATATTAGGTGTTGGTGATCATGGATATTTCTTTCCTGAATTTTGGCAGTGGTAGCAAAATATACACATACAAGCCATAAAAGTGTGTATATTTAATTATTTAAATTTTTATGAGAAATATTCATTAGAAAAAATTAAAAAGTTTGAATTTGCATCAAAATAACTTTCAGTTCTTCACTAATCTATAGCATTTATTATGAGAGTCTAACAAAAATTAAACTGGTTCTATTATTCTATAATATGATAATATTTTTGCATTTCAAAGTTGATTTAATAGGAGTCCAACAACAGCTTTATCATGCTTTACAGTGCCTTTCCCATAAACCCAAAATTTCTTGTGTACATTTTTGTAGATTAGTTTTGTACTAGAGTGTTAGTATGAATTCTGCCTCATACTCCAGACATGTCTAGTGGGCCACTAGTTGTATGTATTTGCTCTTTTTTATTTAATGAAAACCTTCAAAGCAGTTATTGAAAGCATTCTTTTATAAGTGAATTTTAAATGTGGCAAGAGCCTGGGGAAATTCCTCAACGAGAAAAAGATCTTGCTATTCACATACCCTGACACCTATGGAAATGCCAAGTATGACATCATATGTTAGCCCTGGGGTTGTTTAAGATGTAGAGAGAGAGGTGGGTCTGGGGGAGCTTGCTGGTTAACTAGTTTTGACCAAAATGGTAAGTCTCAGGTTCATTGTGAGGTTCTATAATAGGGAATAAGGCTGGCAGTGATAGAGGAAAATGCCTGTTGTCCCCTGTGACTTTTGCATGCACAAATACAGTTGCACATACCTGTACATAGTGATATAGAGATAGATAGAGATAGAGATAGAGATAGAGATAGAGATAGAGAGAGATAGATAGATTCACTCATACACCACACACAAAATAGATTAAAAGAGCATAAAGGAGCATAAAGTGTGGTGGTGCAATTGTAAACTGCTACGAGCTTTTCAAAATAAAAGAGTTATTAGGAATACTGATGACAATTGCTTACGTTTGCACTGCAAGAAATCCAGACAGATGTCCTTGACAGTGCAGTGTGCTCAGCTACTGTTCTAGCAAATATGCAATCTCACATATACTCATAAAGAATTGAGCGGCAAAATTACTAAATTTTCAATAAAATATTGATTTTAATAAAATATTTTCTACTTTTATATGTGTCAGAGCATGATTTTCAATTATTCTGACCTAATGATAACAGATATCTTTCTTATTAAGGATTTAAACAAATTTATGGCTATATATACCTTAAAGAAACGTTCTTGAATTCTTTGGTGAAGCATGGGTGTACCCACATGCTAGACTATGCATGCATCTTGTGTATTGGAGATACTTATGAAATATATGTGTGAGTGTGCATGCATGTGCATGTGCTTGTGCATGCGTGTGCGTGTGTGTGTGCATGTGTGCATGTGTGTGTGTGTGTGTGTGTGTGTGTGTGTGTGTGTGTGTGTAAGCTAGAAGAAAATGCCAGGTGTTCTTTCTCAGGAGTCATCATCCAACTTGCTTTTTCACACAGAGACTTTCAGAAGCCTGCAGCTCACTCATGCTTGGCAGGCTGAGCAGGTTGTGGGGTGAAACCCAGTGCCTCTGTCTCCCCGTAAGTGGGGTCATTACCACACATTTCTAATGATGGTTTTTGTCCTTTCTTCCGTGGATACTGGAGATTGACCTCAGACTCTCATGGTTGCAAAGTCAGTGCTTTATCAATTGATGAAAAATATACGTACAATGACAACATGGACTTCTCCAGCTCCCAGCTAGGCTATCATAGAAGAACACCAAAGTTACATTAATACTATTATAAGAAGAAATTATATTCACATATTAATAGGACTTATTACAGGATGAAATCAGTATTCTTTTTTATTAAGCATTTCATTCACTTACATCTCAAGTGATCTCCCCCCTCCTGGTTACCTCTCTACAATCCCCCCATGGCATCCACCCTCACCCCCCTCCCCTTTACCTCTTTCAGGGTACTCCTCCATCTATCCACCCTCTCCCTCCCCTTCTTCTATTCATGGTTGTTTAGAATTAAAATTGATATATTTTTTTTTTATTTTATTGAAAATAGTTTTTCTCTCACATAATATATTCTGATTATTGTTTTCCTTCTAATCTTCCCAGTTCTCCTCACATCTCTCACATCTGGATCCACCCCGTTTCTGTCTCTCAATGGAAAACAAACCGACTTCTAAGAGATAATAATAATACAATTTAATATAATAAGATAAACCCAAAACTAACACATGAGAACTGGACAGAACAGACAGAAGGAAATAGCCCAGGGGAAACATAAGAAACAAATTCACTCATTTGCACACTTAGGAATCCTATAAAAACATTAAATTGGAAAGCCATACTACATACACAAAAGAACTGTAGGGTGTATAGAGATAAGAAAAATATATAAGTAAATTAAAATTAAAATAATAAAATAATTTTTTTTAAATAGAAAAGTCCTGACATGACAATTATGAGACAGGAGCCTTCAAAAGATGGCCTTGAGTCTGTTTCCTGTTGGCCATTGTCTACTGCTTGGCATGCAGCCTACCCTTGAGAATAGTTTGTTTCCCCAGTCACACTCCCCTAGAGAAAACTAAATTCGCATTTGCAAGTGATTATCAACTGGAGTTTGCTTCTGGGCTAAAGATATGAGTCTGTGTTTACTTCTCTTAGGTGTTGGTCCCCATCTAATCCAGAGCCAGTCTCTGTGAGTTCCTATGTGCTCTGAAAATGTTGATTTAGAGGGCTTTCTTGATGTCCTCCTTTCCTTCTGGCTCTTACACTAGCCCTCCTTTTTCATCTTCCATTGAGTTCACTGAGCCCTGTGGGGAAGGGATTTGATGGACACATCCCTATCAGGGCAGAGTGTTACAAGGTCTTGTACCCTGTGTAATGTTTGGCTATGGGTTTCATATTGGTTCCCATCTGTTGCAGGAGGAAACTTCTCTGTTGCTGGCTGAGCAAGACGCTGATCTGCTGCCCTGACCAGAGTGCTCAAATCCACATTTTTAAATTCAGTCATCACTGAATATTGTTGCTGCTAAAATAAACTAATTAGGAATTTTATCATTCTAATTTTTGGAAATATTAAGAACTTTGCTTTAACTTATTATTTATTCCTGAGTTAATTAATTAAATAAGGCAATGGCTTGTAATCTATGCCCTATTTCAAAATAACTGGATATTATTAACTATTTTAAGTATCCAAAAGTTTGTAGCTTTTAGCTTTTTATTTAAACATTACTTATGTGTAGTATATATTTTTATGACAGGCTTCTTTATTTATTTTGTGTGTTATACATATGTATGAGTACATCCATGCCACAGCACACATGAAGAGTCCGAGGACAACATGTGGAGGACGGCTTTCTGCTTTCACATTGTGTAAGCAGAATCCAAGGCAGGTTGTAAGGCTTGGTGAGCGGTGTGTTTACCCATGGAGCCATCTCACTGCGGCAACTGAAATATGTTTTAAGAAAAATAAAAGAGATTCTTTGTTTCCATTTTCAGCTCTGTTTTTAAAGGATCAGCAGTGTGTGTATATCATTTATCTGATATACAGACTGTATTCAACGGGCCTTTTGCCCACAAGGAAGGGCCCAATCACCAGCTGATATCCTATCAAGGTAGAATTCCATATCCTCGCCCTGGAACTGTAAGTACCCATAAATGTGCTCTCATCATACTTAGACAAATGCTACATTTACATTTATTAAATATAACTGTGGTCTTCTGGGTATGCTCGTTGTAATTTTTCAGCTTTATGGTTTCAGATTAATTCCTTTTGTGGTTTGAGATTTTGCTAATATGCCATATATGTTATAAAATGTACTATTTTATATGCACTATAATTACCAACAAAATCTCAGTGAGATCCCAAAACAACTAAGTTAAATATTATAGAGATTTTTTTTCTAATTTTAAAACTCTAACTTTGAAAATTCAGTTGAAGACTAAATAAGTTAACGCTAGCACATGCAAGCGCGTGAGTGTGTGCGTGCGCACGAACACACACAAACACACACACACACTTTTCATTTTTTTCATTGACAGTGTTTCACTGTAAAGCCTTGGCCAGCATAAATAATCACTACATAGACCAAGCTGGTCTTGAACTCACAGAGATCCACTTTCCTCTGCTTCCCAAGATCTGGAATTAAAGGCATGTGCCACCATGCTAAGCCTGCTGGTTGTGTGTGTGCACATGTGTGTATTTACACTTCTATATTAAATGTTTCATCTTATATAATAATGATGATCACATGAATTATTAACTTAAAGATAACTCAATTTAATTGTGCGTTTTCTTTTAACTTCTGTGTCTGCTTGAATGAACAATAATAGTTGATTGAAAAAAAAAAAAAACGAATGAGGAATTTTTTTAATCACTGTCAAATGAAAAGGCACAACTTTCCAAAACCTTTGGAGAGAAGATTAAGTGAGTTCTAAACTGGGAATTTATGACTGCATATGTTTGCATTAAAAACTTAAAATGGAATTGGAGAGATGGCTCAGTTGTTGAGATCACTTCTTGCTCTTGCAGAGAACCCAAGTTTAATTCCCAGCACCTATGTGGTGGTACACAATCATCTACCGCTCCAGTAGCAGTGAATCTAATGCCCTCTTTTGAACTTTGTGCATACCAAGCATACACATGATGCACATACATTCATATAGGTGAAACACTTACACATAAAATAAAATAAATAAATACTATTGTAAAATGGGCTGGAAGTAAGGCTCAGCAGTTCGAGCATTTATTGCTCTTGCAAATGACACAGGTTTCTTCTCAGCACCTATATAGAGGTTCACAACCATCCAAACCTCCAGTTCCAGGGGTTCAATGCCCTATTCTGGGCTTCTCAGGGACCAAGCACCCATGTGGTGCATACGTGCATACATTCAGGCAAAAGACTGACCGACCTCATTAAATGAATAAATCTAAGAAACTATCAAATATCTCAAATAACCCACCCTGTGCTTAAATGTCTTACAAAAGTTAAGACCAACACAAGTTCAAAAGGGATAGGCAGCAATTATAAGAAAGTTGGTGGCAGCTTTGTTGGTTTGTTTGTTTGTTTGTTTGTTTGAGACAAGGCTTCTCTTTTTAGCCCTGAATACCCTGGAACTCACTCTGTATACCAGGCTGGCCTCCCAAGTGTCACGATTAAAATGTGAGCCATTACTTCATGGCAGATCTTAATGAAATCTACATGTAAAGAACATGTACATGCAATCAATCAATCAAGTACAATATAGTCAGTAGATAGATGAGATTTTCTGATCCCAAGCTGAGCTAACAAGAAGAAAAGGAAGACTCAAAATAATAAAATTAGAGAGTACTCCACGGAAATACACAGAGTTGTTAGGGTATAACAACTATGGATATAATAGTGTTATATCCCAGAAATCTTGATAATCTAGAGGGACTTGGTAAATTATTAAACACATTTGACCTGCCAGAGTTAAATCAAGGAAACACAAACAACTTTAACAAGTAATAACACACAAGGAGACTGAAGTAGCAATAAAAACCCTCCCTAAGAGGAGGACCAGATGTAGAGTTCCACTCTACAGAACTTTTATGGAAGAGCTGACAAGATTACTAATCAAGCTGTTCCTAAAATTTTAAAAAAGGAAAGAACACTACCAAAATGTTTCCACTGAAGTAGTATTCTCTTGAAGGTAAAATCATATAAAAACATCACTAAATTAATTAAAACCTATGAGCTGTTCTCTCTGATGAACACAGACACAAATATTCTTTCTCTTTTTATTTATTTTCTTATACACACATCTGAACCATAGTTTTGCTTCCCTCCCCTCCTCCAAATCTACCCCTACCTCGTCTCCCCCAGATCTATTGCTTCTCTCCCTCAGGAAAGAGCGGGCCTTTAAGGATGTCAACTTAACAAAGCAACAATAAGACTAGAACAGACTTTCATATCAAGGCTGGATGAGTCAACCCAGTAGGAGGAAAAGGGTCCTAAGAGCAGTCAAAGAAACCCCCACTTCCATTGTTAGGAGTTCCACAAAATAATCAAGCTAAACAACCACAGCACATATGCCGAGGGTCTAGTCAGACCTACTCAGGCTCTGTGACTGCTGCCTCAGTCGCTGTGAGCTGCTATGAGCCCTGCTTAGTTGAGTCTGCGGGCCTTGTTCTCATGGTGTCCTCAACCTGTCTGCCTCCTACAGTCCTTCCTCCCACTCTGCCCTGTGCATATGAATGTTCTGAGTAAACATCTTAAAAGTCATATTTAAGATATGCATTTCACCAAGCTTTCTAAAGTGTTGGTTCACTTTATTTTTACACCACAAGAGGGAATTTTTATACTGTCAGTCCTTTGTTTTCTGAGTGTTTTAAGTTATCTGTGAAGCTTTTTAATCATCCACTAATTTAAGAGACACTCTATCTCCGAGAAAAAAAAATTAAAAAATAAATAAAAATAAAAGACTAACTGAACATTGATTTGTGTGTGTGTGTGTGCGTGTGTGTGCGTGTGTGTGTGTGTGTGTGTGTGTGTGTGTGTGCAATAAATAACTATTGGTTACTTTTGAAAATTATTAGAATTACTATTGATCTCTAAAATTACTGTAGTTAAAATATTATAATTATCATGCCTACCAACTAGCTTAATTATAGAAATTGCAATTCTCTTTGAAAATAGTGTCTCCTGGATGTTTACAGCTCAAAATAACCTGGTCAGAACACTGACTAACTGCTCCTAAGATGAAGGAAAACTATCAGTAAATACAGTCATCTCAGGGTGCTGCAAGTCCGATAGTAGATCTGAAACAAAGCTGACCCAAGGTGAGAGAAAGTGAGGAAAGGTGGAAAAACATTTCATGGGAGTAAAAGTCCCTCTTCATTTCATTCAGATTACTTCTACATTTCCAGAAGCCTCACTAATAACTTATGTAAGGGTGACTTATAATCATAGAATGATTAGAATGTGACCTAATGAAGTTTATACTTTAATATGGGAAAGTAAGAGGTGATTACGATCTGGTTAGTTCCTAAATATGTGAACAGATAGTACAGGAGCAAACGAACTTGCAAACCCAATAAAACTCTATGCACTCCCCTGTACTTAAATAAAACCCCCATAAGGCATTTAAAAATTCAAAAAGAAATATTAAACTGAGGCCTCGGCATCTCATGAAGCATGTTCTGAGGCTGACTTGTTCCTTCCTGTCTCCTTAGAACCAATGTTGTATAGTATTTGTTGCTTTTCTCAACTGAAGACATTCCAGCAGTAACTTGAAGCTAGCCGTGGTGATATTCATTCAACTGAAATCTGTCTCAGTTCCCACTATGGCTCTTTACCCATGTGGCACCTTAAAAGCCACTTTGACATGTGTGCAGGGCTTTGGGCATCACACAAGAAAACCACTGTCGAAAAGCAATCGTTGTGTACATTGTGGGAAGAGATCAACCCTTCTCCACAAATAAACCAAGGCTAAATTAGAAAATTCTGCTAACAGTCTCATTTTCTAAAAAGCTCTTAAGAATAAGCATTTTCCTTCTTTCTAAAACAGTGTGGAGTAACAGCCAGGGATTAGTGACACACATCTGGAACAGACTCTGTGCAAAAAGGGAGTAGTCAATACTTAAGACATGTTTCTATAATGTGGTTTCTTACATCTGGTATTGAGACCACAACAGCTCCTTTAAATCCAGAAATTGTCAGATGAGTATTAGTCTTGGGAATCAAAGGGGCAGGGTGGAGGAATGACCCCGAAACTCCTCCTAGACAAGTATGCTTCCCTGAAGATCTGGTCACTCCACCCTGAGCCCAGTAAAACAACATGAAGTCAGCTTTCTAACTCAGTTGCCAGTGGCGGCCTCAGCTCACTGCTTCTTGCTTCTGTAGCCAGAGGATCTTGAGCCAAATGAACTCAGAGTCCATTTCTTCTAGGGTCAAGAATGCTGTCCCTGTCTCTGAAGTCTTCCCAATGAGGGATCAACTGTGATTGTCATTCTTCATGTCTGCACACAGTAGTCAGGTTGCTGGGTCAACCTCATAAATATCTAACCTTGTTTTTAAGTAAAGGACACTGGCAGAAACTTACACCCCGATTCTCATGTTCCCTGTAGGTACTTCCTTCAAAGCAGGGTGTGTAGCTGTGTAGCAGGACAGCCCAACCAGCAAGCACAAGTTAAGTGCTGGGAAGGCTGCCAATTGTGTCATAATGTTTTTCCATAAAGTATCTCAAGTTTGTGGGAGAAACAAGACACCTTCGGTATGTTGCAAAGGGCATCAGAGACTTTAGACTCTCTATGACTGAGCTAATGCATTACATTATCCTATTACTCTGAGGGTAAAGCTTCTGTAGACCCTTTGTATAACGTGTACATCCAGCTGAAGCAGAAACCAACAATGTGTTCATTTTAAACTCCCATTAGAATTACCAGAACCATATCCTCCAGTATCCCAAAGACAGTTCCCTAAGAATCACAGCCTGTTTGCTGTTCTACAAGTTTCTTCACTGATCCTAGGAGTCATGTTTACCCACAATCCTAAATTTCATTTCTTTTCTTATTTTTGAGATTATAATTTAATTACATATCTTCCTTTCCTTTACTCCCTCCAAGGCTTCCCATATACCCCAACTCCTTACTCTCTTTCAAATTCATGGCCTCTTTGTTGTTTCATGCATGGATTTATAAGTGTGTGTGTGTGTGTGTGTGTGTATGTGTGTGTGTGTGTGTGTGTGTACTCATAAATATTACCTGTTCAGTCCTATAATGTTACTTGTATATTTATTTTAGTGAGGTGTATGTGTGTGTGTGTCTGTGTGTCTTTGTGTGTGTGTGTGTGTGTGTGTGTGTGTGTGCGTGTGTGCGTGTGTGTGTGTGTGTGTAGGTAGGTAAATAGATAGGTAGGTAGGTTGGTAGGTAGGTAGGTAGGTAGGTAGGTAGGAAGGTAGGTAAATATGTAGATAGGGGCCAATTTTCAGCTTCTACCATGTAGGTTTTGAGGATGGAACTCAGGTTCTCAAGTCTGGCAGTTAACCTGCTGAGCCCTCAGTGACCCTATAAATTGATTTTAAAAATACTGACTCATTCATGTTTATGACAATTGATCCTGAATCTCATTCTGTCATTTATATCTTATGTATGTTTGCAGTCATTACATTGTTGTCAAAGAGATGCTTTTCTTCCTTATTAGTGTGCTTGTATCTAGAAAGCCATAATTTCTTCTAATGTTCACTAGAGGACTCATGAAATGGCATATAGAAAAAATAAATATTCAAAGAATGTACACAAATGCATTAATTTATAACTGAATTAGAACTGATATACTTCCATCGCAGATCTGAGGAGCAGAACATGGGAGGATTAGAGGCAGTGGTGCTATGACCACCTGAGTGCAACCCAGGAGTTAGGGATGCAATGGTTAATGCTCTTAATTACATGACAGTCATTGTTTTCAGCTTTTCTGTTGGAACTTCATCAGAGTCAAAATGTCTCAGAAACATTTACCTCTGCTTCAAAACAGGATAGAATAACTGAGAAAACAAATACTTAAGGAGTTTAACTAAAATTAGAAACAGGTGTCTTCATCCTCTTACCATATTACCTATTACCCCTTCATATTTGCGGCTGTTCTGTCCTTAGATATAGGGTTATATTGTAGATGTACTAGCTGGGATTGGGCACCCTGCAGACACCTATTCTTTATATTTTGACCAATTATGAGTTTCTGCAATAGTATTCATCTGCTCAAAAAAAAAGCCTTCAGTGATGAGGCATTATAACTATACTTATCTGTAGATATAATGATACAGATATACAATATCATTAGAAATTCTATTGCTCTAGGAGACTATCAAAATAGGAGGTTGTCCCCAAGAGTCTATGGTTCCTCCAGCCACAGGCAGTTGTGTAGATATACAGTACAGTAGGGATTCCAATTTCATTTACAGTGCCTTAGTTCCAATAGGATAGTTAAAACTGGGTCCCTATCTCCATTATCCTGAACATCAATCAACTCTGAAAAAGACTCCAGTGTGCAATTGAACTGCTGAAATTTCTTGAAGAAAAAATATATTATCTCAAGAGGTCCCAACGTGCATACTTACCTGTACCAGAAGATGATAAAAACACTAAATACTTGGCAGTATTGCCATGAGGAAATGTACCAGTGCAGATAGAGTTTGAGAGGAAGAAGTCAACTTATCTTTGTCACCATTTCTACAACTCAGTTTGCCTTGACTGCTAATCTTATGGCATGAATCAGGAGAATGATTCAATATCAGAATTGCTTCTTTTCTAAATTTGAAAATGATGTCATACTAGGAGACTCTTATTTCTGAGGGAGGAGTACATTGTGAATCCATAGCAAAAGTATGAGAAGACGAGTCACTGACTGTAAAAATGTAAATATCCCTGATTTGGGGCTGACAAGATGGCTAAGCAGGTAAAGGAAATTGTCATGCAAACTTCAGCACCTGAATTTTATTCCTGGCACCTATGTAAAAGTGGAAACAGAGAACTGACTCTGAAAAGTTGTCCTTACAACACACACACACACACACACACACCACCACCACCACCACCACCACCACCACCATCACTACCACCAATATCAACAAGAACACGTGTAATAATAAAAATAAAGCTTTTGAAAACTATTGGTTTGTGTTACCTGTTTAACCACCATGATTTTGAACAACCTTAACAAAGCTTTCATTAAGACCTTCTTTATTTTTAAGTAAATGTTCTAAATAGGATACTGATAATTTAATAAGGTCATCACATACATATGTAAAACAATTAGTGAAAATGAAGACAAGAATTTGCAAAACAAAGCTGGAAGGGATATAGGGGAGAGTATGGAGGAAGGAGAGGGAGAAGCATAACATATGTAATTATAGTAAAATCTCAAAGAAAAAAGAAAGAATTATTAAAGGAAATCACAAATCAAACTGGCAACTGGAGAAATTATACAAATTTCCCAACCATGTGTGTTAACTGTGGAAGTTTTACAGTGTACCAACTGGAGTCCCTACAAATGCTTAGGAAGGTGGCTCAACACAGCAAGCCATAATTTGTGGTATCTTCTGCATGTCTGGAGCTGCAAAACTTGTTCTTGCATTGTTCTTTCCATAATTTCATTCAGTGAGCATCGTATTGCCCTTTTTCCACTTTGTGTGAAGAGTGAGGGCTGAAAACAGCAGAACCCATACTTTGAAGAAGTCTGAAACGTGGAATACTGTCAGCTCGGAACAGCCGCAATTTGAATTCTTTGTCCACATTTGGCCTTCATTTTAGGAAATTTAGAAACAGGAATATTTAAATATAACTTTTTTCTTACAGTGAAAACATGTTCCCAGATCATGGGAATATTCAGAGACAGGCTAACTTTTATTATTTAGTTCATCAGTCTTTTCATTGTTCCCCTTGTTTTTCCTCTAAAAACAGAAAGTGTGTGTGAATGTGTGTGCTTGTGAGTGTATGTTTGTGTCTCTGTGTATGTCTGTGTGTGTTGTCTGTGTGTGTGTGTGTGTTTGTGTCTGTGTGTGTGTGTGTGTCATCTATTAAAAAGGTTTTGGTTCAGTTGACCTTGATCTAAAACTTCTTGATGATAATAAACCTATTATATGAATATTTATATGTATATGAATTATACATATATATATATATATATATATATATATATATATATATATATGAATTCTGCTGACAGATTTAAGTGAATGTTTGCCTGTCCATGCTGACCCAAAGACACTGGAATCGTTGGCTACTTATAGCAAAAGTGCAATACAGAGAATGACACATTTCGCTTTGTTTCCAGTGTTCCTCTTTCTTAACTAAATCGGCAGTAAGGATTTGACAGTTTTCACATAAAACTCCCCGTTTCTGTCTTCTGTTGAAATCTAGCAGTGTTCACCTTATATGCCTGATAGAAGTTGGTTTTAAAGGTCACTGCCAGCTTTCAATGAGGCATAGCTTTCTAGTGGGCCACAGTTTTTATAGCATACCATAATTACCAAGATGGTAAGAACGGCAATTTTGTAGAATCTCCTTAAATATTATGTAAAAACTACAACAGAGATATTTTATTTCAATAGAAATATAAAATCCAGTTGTGACTCAGCTACATGTTGTTTTTGAAAGTAGACATTTTATGAAGTATTTAATACATTTAGGCACATGTCCTTTGTGCATGTTAGTGTATTGTATTTGCCAACTGGGCTCACAGGACTTAACACTTGCATGCTATTTTTATGTGATCACAGCACTAGGTTGTCTCCACAGGTGTCCTTGCCAGCAATAAACGTCCTGGTACAACACAGGAAATAGAGCAATGACTGCTGAAAGGAGTGAAAACCTAGACACAGGGACAAAAATCATTCAGTTATCTAAAGAAATGCACGTCATATAGTAACTTTCTACAGATAGTGATTTTTTTTATCTCTAAGGCCAGACTTTCATGTGCTTCTCAGCAGATCTTCTATGTACTTAAAACAAGTATTTTTAAGTGTTTTCGAAATGATTATAATTAAGATGAATGGATTTGTTTTATCAATTTCTTTTCTTTTCTTTATTATTATTTTTCAGTGCCCAGGAGGGGCCTTTACACCTAATATGAGAACCACCAAGGATTTCCCTGATGATGTTGTCACTTTTATTCGGAACCACCCTCTCATGTACAATTCCATCTACCCGGTTCACAGAAGGCCTCTGATCGTCCGCACAGGCACCGATTACAAGTACACAAAGATAGCTGTGGACCGTGTGAACGCTGCTGATGGAAGATACCATGTTCTGTTTCTGGGGACAGGTGGGTCTTTAAGCTCATGTTGTACTGTAAAGGAGTGTGCAGTCATTTAGGTAAAATGGTAAGACGAGAGTATTGAAACTAAAGGGATACTAAGGCCTTTTGTTTGACCTTCAGTGCAGGATATGGTCTCCCCATACTTCATTTTCTACAACTATAAATGGAGTTAATAAAATAAATTACTTATGAGGCTGTGAAGAATAACTGCAATTCATATATTCAAAGCATCCAAACAGATCCTCAGCCATATTAACATGAAAAATAAATATAAAAAGTTAAATTAGGGGCCAGAATGAAGTTTTAAATATGAGTAGTATTCTTCTGAATGGAGCAGAATCTGTGACTTCTTAATGAAGACTTGGAGTCAAGACTTAATCAAGACTTGGAGTTTTCCAGACTGATAATGATAGACAAGACATTCTTGGTAACCTTGGTAAGCTGCCTTGAAATATAGACAGATATTTGGAAAATATTATAGACATTTGGAAAATATTATGGCTGCTGTGTTAATAGAGCCAGCATCCTAAATATTCAATTTCTTTTATGAGAAAGTCAACAAAAAAAAAGTCTTATTTGCAAAAACTTTCCTTACTGGGGAGGATGAGTTGTAAGTGTTTTATAGCATTACTTCTCACAGTGTGGTCCTCAGTCTAGCAAGATCAGTATCACTCAGACCTTGTTAGAAGTACATCTGTAGGCCCTCCGCCAAGAATGGCAGATATGAAACTCAGCCATCTGTGCTTTAGAAAGCCCTTCTGCTGTTTCTACTGCACACTATGTTTTGCAAAGCACTAGAAGGGAGAAAGGACCCTTTGCCTGATGGGCAGAGAAGATTGCAAATTCCATGCCTGCCTGATTCCATTTATACAAAGTCTCGGAGGTTCCTCCATAGTGTCCAAGCAGCAGGATCTGACACCCTTATTGCCCTGGAGGCAGCAATACAGATCTCATCAGTTGTCTTTCTAGAACATAAGAACAACTCCATTAAGTACACAGTGTGTCTTCTAATTAAGGAAACAGATATAAAACATGCCTGTGAGAGTCACTGTAAAATGTGGCGGTTGTGGAACATGTAGTCTGAATTGAAGGAGTTGTGCTCAGATTTCAACCAACTTCAAAAAAATGTGGTAACTTTTTCTTGGCTAAATAAAATCTTCAGCCTGCTCTTCTTATGAAGTTCTTATTTTATCCCTTCTTATAACTAAAACCCTGGATCTGAATCTTCCATTCACACATAATTTTTGTTTGAAATACTAGAGACACAGAATCTTCTAAAATGTGTTCTTTGGCATGCCTAGAAGAATCTGGGTGATTGCTGGTCCTGCTTTGCTTCTGTGGCTTCTGAAGCATAAAATCCTTCCTTCCTAATCTAATCATTGCTTATCTCTCATCTATCCTGCCATCGCTAGGACCTTTGCTGTCAATTATAATCTCAATCCCTAGATCCTTTTATTTCATCCTACACCAATTTTGGCTTAGAAAGCTTCTTCCCACACACAAAGCACTAGTGAGTATTCATCCCACTGCCAATGGTATTTCACTGCAGACTTCTTGAGTGTTCTCGTGCTATGACCACTAAAATAACTCCCTGCTTTGAATTTCAGAATTTCTCCTTATCTGTTGCTTTATCCATGGGGCATGCAAATACTAGTCCTCATTCTTCTTGTACATTGGTATATCTGGAGGTTCTTTCCATGCCTTCTTATTCTCATATATTCTTTGACCACTTTTAATTATGTATCATGAGCAAACAAATTTTAAGTCTTGTCATTAATCCTGGGCAAACCAATAGATGAATGAGCATTTCGATACTGTGGTGCAAACTCTTCCAAGACTTTCTATGTAATGCTTAATATACGTTCCCGTATTGCATTCTCTAAGGCACACTGATCTTATGCTTTCATCTCTTCGTAACCCATCATTGCTCCATATGCATATCACAGGCTTTTGCCAACCTAGTAAATATTTGTCAGGATGAATTTAAAGTGTATGTCCACTGTCACCCTGGTAATAAAATAAATTCATACATGCTCCCAGAAGACAATCTTCATTTACATATACATATGCTCCATTACATGATTCCTAAATTAATACAAAGAGTTCTCTTTAGAACAACAAAATATTCAAAGATGGAGTTTTCATGAAAACAACCTATATTTCTTGAAAGACAGTGGCAATTTAGAGCCCCACTGCTCCTGGTGTCTGTAAATTAGATGATTGTCATCTGTTAGTTAGATGATTGCTTCTTTTGAAGCCTGTTTACAAGGTGAATGTTGATGTCATCCTGGGATGGCTTTCTTGTGAAAATCTACATAATAAATGTAGATTTCATGGGTGGACTTTTTAAGGCTTTTAAAACTGTTCTGCAATGTTTATTTAAATAGAAGACAGCAAGAAGCATTCTGCAAGGATGCTTTGGCTTTTCTTCCCACATAAGTCAAAGACTTTTGATGTGTCTATTTAAACACGTGTGTCATTTCAAAAACTGTGTTTGGGCATATGCTTTTAATTTTAGTGGAGGCTTTCCTAATGATTGCTTGCGAAGCCTCAGGAGTGTCTTGAGAACTCCATCCAACGTGGAAAGTGCATGTTGTGGCAAGGCCTCTGCCCACAGCATCGTTCTGGAAAGATGGTCGCTGACTTAACCACTGACCATTACTTATGGTGTCCAGTCAGAATACACTGTAATTTTTGAGCAAATCTTTCAACATTCATGGAGCAGGAATAAATAGTACACTGATATGGAAAGACATTTCCTTGAAAAAGGTTTCTTTGTGTATATCATCATCAGAGAACCAATTAACCTTTTCTGAAATGGCTTTTGAGAAAATCATTTAATCATTGTCTTATGCATAGCTAATTCTGTATGTGAGTGAGGGAAGTCAAGTTCTTTGGATGTTGCCAATTTTGTAAGTACAGGAGAGTATTTCCATTGTCATGAATGAATATGGCACAGCAATTATGGTGACAATAAAGAAAGCTATTCTCATGGCTTCCCTTACAGTCTGCTATCTTGAGACCTTCAGGGGGATTCAATGAATATGTCTGTTATCAAGAAAGTTTCCATAGAGAAAAGTAACGTGACAGATCATTAGTATTCAAATAGGATATTATATAATTATGTAAGTGTACCTAGTATGAGTATTATGAATGACACTGTAGCCTACAGAACCTCCAATTTGGTCATATGGGCTCAAACTTTGATTATTGTATACTCAAACTTTGATATATTATATATATATATATATATATATATATATATACATATATAATATATATTATTATAACTCATTATCATTATAGAATTTAGCTGAGTCTTAGATGATGATAATTATACTGCATCATCAGACTGCCAGGTGAAATTATCAGGCTGAAGAGTTGTCTCAGCAGTTAAAGGCTATGGCTAATGACCCAATGTAAAAAAAAAAATTGAAATTAAATTTTTCTTTTTGTGTCATGAGGTCAGAACAAAAATATTAAATGAAAGGAGAGAGGGGAGTGACAGGTGTGGTAGGAGAAGAGAATCAGCTGGGCTGGAGATAGGTTACAGACAGCAAAGCCTATAGAGATTCATTGCTCTTTGACAGAAAAAAAATTACTTTCCCTTATTTGGGTTGATAAATGTAGAATTTCATAAAATTAGTCTTTAAAAAGGTATTTTCTAATCCCTGGAGACTATATAGGCATTCACGTTTCTCCAAATAAAATTTCCTTTATGTTGAATTATATTGCATGCAATTTTAGTAAAATTTTAAGTTGAGTGTACTTAATAATTTTCTTAAAATTACCAATCACTTTTAAGAAATTTAGTGTGTGTGTTTGTGTGTAAGTAAAATCAACTATTTGTTTTGTTCCTTAATGTTCAATTTTCTGTTTTAAAGGTATCACTCTTTAGGAAGGTTGGTAAATGCTATCATGGGATTAATAATTCTCCTTTATCTTTGCAACTTATCACTAGCATCCAGGGTATGACCCAGAGCAGACATTATTACATAGTCAAGAGATTTTAGCCTGTTTTCCCCTTGCTTCTGGAGTTATGAAAATATTTAAATGTCTGGGTAGGGTTCAGACACATTCCGTCCAGTTTCTGTTCTTAGCACTACAGGTGAATCAGGATTCGATCTTTGATGAATGGGTTAGTGTTTTTCTGATTAGGATCAACAATTTAGGATGATTTAACAACATTGTGGGATTTTTAGGATAGGATCAGTGTGAGAGTGGTCCTGCATCACAACTCCTATATGGAATGTACCATTTTATGTGTCTTGTTAGCTTCCATTTAACTTGATGAGTCCTAAGTTGGAATGCTGGCTCCAGGAAGTCTTCCCAGTATGCACAGTTTTGAAGTACATGCCACATGTGTGAGCAGAGCCTGAAAATGCCTGCCTGGCAGCACCACAGAATAACTGCTTTCTTTATAACTAGAGGTGTTGGCAGTCGCCACTCTTGAAATGGCATTCTGAGTGAGCTGCTGTGCCAGGAAGGCTGAGTTTTAGAGAACTCTCTAAAATACTCAAGTAAAATTTGATAGCTGTAGAAATGTGTTTGAGTTGGGAAAAGCCTACCATCAATTGAGAACTACACATGAAAACACTCCAAGGATGATGTAGGCATCTCTCTGTTATTTTGGGAATGGAGAACAAGTCTTTTTAAAATCAATGGGGCTTTATAACAGTAGGGGGTCACTGCTTGTCATGACAGGAGTTGGAAACTTGTGAAAGTTAATAACAGGTTCAACAGGGACCTTTATAGCAGGCATTACTGATAAAGTACAGCAGAAAGACTACTGAACTTAGGGGCTGGGTGATAATTCACGATGCTTCATCCTGCAATGGAGTAGCAAAGAAGAGAAGGCTGAAAAGAAGTAAAAAAAAGAAAGAAGATAGTCACATGCAGACCCTCTGTACAAAGACAGATGTTCTCCCAGGAACAATGCCTTGTAGAATGAAGAGCTAGCTCTTTGGGTGTAGGTCTTACCATGAAACCTGACAACCTGCTGAAAAGCCAAGGGCAATGGTAGCATATCATTTTTAATCCTAGCATCTGGTGGCAAGATAGGAGTTAGAGACAGGACACTCTTTGGAAGTGTGAAAACCCAGCCTATCCAGCAGTTAACCACAGAGAATATGTAAAGAAGGTGGTTTTGCTTATTCATGAACCTCCAGATAGTAATCAGGACATATCTGGAAACACATATACACATGAAGGCCCATATGCATGCACACACACACACATACGTGTATCATATACACACAAGAAAACTATTTAAGATAATCAATTATTCTATGAAATGAAAATTTCCTAAAACCAAAATATATTTATAATCCCTGAAAATAATTATTTCAAACATCAGAATATCTCTCTTTAAGCCATTCTTTGAAAATGAATTCTTTGAAAGGAAGAAAAAGTCTCATAGGTTATCTAGACTGGTTAAAATACACATTGCTCACCATTGTATTTAAGTAAATAAATTAATACTATCCTTTCTGAAATATCTTATTATTATCACAATGATGCTAACTTTTCCCGGGTACATGAATAATTTTATCTAACCATCATAAATTTTCTCTGAGTAAGTTTAAGAAAATAGGCTTCATTGAGCTGGAGAGATAACACGGCCCTTAATTTTAGTCTCATAACCAAAACCTCAAGAAGGTAGGCTTCGTGAATTCAAGAGACTTGATTTGATATTTATTATTGAAAACCCAGTTCCTGGACTGATATATGAGGCAGAGTAGCTGCTCTATCGTAATTATTTGGGTGAGTAAGAAAATTAGTTTCATGTATTATCCAGCATTGGGTTAGACATCATTCTAGGTCATGGCTACAATAGACTCAGAATACAAATACCTGATGACTAATTTCACATTCTAGACATTTAACTTTAAGTTTCTGTTTAGTTAACATAAACTACCTACATTTCTCTTTTACTAAAGTTAAGTTCATTTTTTCATTTGACTTTGAAAAACCCATTTTATCCACACTTGTCAAATTGATGTTGCTGATGAGTTGACAGAACACTGGCCTTGGCATTCCTTTGTGAGAACAATATCATACACTTAACCTCATCTACACGTTGTCACCAGGATCTACATGTGAGCCAGATGTACCTAACAAGGTGACAGAGAAGACAAAGACAAACCTTTCGATGAAGTGGACTTGATTTTTGAGTATAGATTAACAGTGCTAAAACTTAACCTGTAAATTTGATACATTCCTGTCTGCTATATTTCATTTTGACATGGAGGCACATACTTTTTATTTCAGGGGAAAGGTTTTGGAATATCACTACATTTATTTGAGATTATACCTGTATTCAAAATGTCTCACACATTTAGCTAAACACATAGGGAAGCCTGCCAAGTTCCTTTGTGCTTTACTTGGATGGATTCTGTGCTTCTGTGCATGTATTGATATATTTGAAGTGGTTCTGAGTTTGAAAGAGGTCTCAGAAAGAAATTGCGTAATTTGCTCTGTTTTCTACATAAGTACTGCTATTTTTCTAGCTGATTTGAGGACAACTACAGTCAAATCTCATTGCCGTTGTCTGGGTTTAGTCCTTTTCCCGCAGTAGCATGAGGGTGTTCTGACCCTTCCCATGTTGATTTACAAAGTCTGTTGTCTGTGTCAGGAGTAAATCGTTGTGCTAGGTTTGTGTTCTTTCAGTATTGCCAGCTTCCTGGGGTTAGCTCTCGTCCTAGTCCTCGTCCTAGAAGAATGCCCAGCAACCTGGGCCTCCTATGACTCACCATAAGCCTTTAGATGTTTGTCTTAGTGGGTTTTGGTGTGGGAATCAGCTCTGGCAAAAACAAAATGATTCCTCTTGGGAAGCTTTAATTTTTAGAAAATTAGAGATGTGTTTAGAATGAAGTGGACATTAGGATAGAAATGTTTGAAGGTAGAACTTCTGAGCTAAGTCTATGGGATTAAAATCATATGTTTTACTTTTCAAATGTCCATACTTCATTTTCTTTCCCACTCCTGTAGTTGCAGAATATTGAGCATCCAAATATTTCTTCCTCATGGGTCCCTGAATTGGAGATAATGGTTTCCCAGGTGTTTTTGATGTTTCCAACCTTGAGAAGGGGGGCATTTTTTTCAAACAGTGTGGGTGTGCTCAACAGAAACTTGAGTTTCTTAGGAAAAAAAAGAAAGAAAGAAAGGGAATGAAAGGAAGGAAGGAAGGAAGGAAGAAAGGAAGGAAGGGAGGAAGGAAGGAAGGAAGGAAGGAAGGAAGGAAGGAAGGAAGGAAGGAAGGGAGAGAGAGAGAGACAGAGAGAGAGAGAGAGAGAGAGAGAGAGAGAGAGAGAGAAGAGGAATTGTCCTTGGCTACTGTAAAGAAGATGGAAGACATTGGAAGCAATGTCAAAAATGTAACCCTGATATCCCTGGAGATGGAAGAGATCAATCATATATGGAGGAATATAGAAGTCTCTTTCTAAACAGTTGTAACCAATCCTCCCTAGAATGTACAGAATGAGAAGCTGAAAGTATTGATTTTGGCATACTGAGATCCATGTTGAATTTCTAGTCACCATAATCCTAAGAGGAGCACAATGTGTGCTATTCAAAAACATTAAATTGCTAATAGTTGTTTATGTAGCAATTTGAAACTAATTCAATCAGCTTTTGAATTCTAGCTTAGTTCGTTAAATATAAACAAATTTAAAATAATGATTAATCAAATTTTCTGTTTTTAAACATTGAAAGGAAAGTCGGCACTGACCAATGCATAAAGATAGTATCATATTTCAATTTAAGCTTCTTTCTAAATTTCTGAGATGCAGTATAATAACCAACCACAATGTCTTGTAATCAAAATGCTTAGTTGGTTACTTTAAGGTAGACAGGGTCACTTTCTCAATCTGTTAAGACTGAGTATCATACAATACACACAATCATGAAACTGAGGTTCTATCAGCTTGCAGTTTGCTATTGCCTACTGGCAAAGTCACATGCTCCTCCATGAGTTGAACAAGTAGGTTATTTGTAGAGTGTTTACTTTAAATATGCCAGTCACATTTATATTCAATTTAAAGCATTTAATATTATGTTTTAATGTATATTTTGCAAACACGCATGCATGGGCCTTCATGACATGGCATGTATGCGGAAGTTAGAAGAGAGATATTTGGGAGTTGCTTGTCTCCTCCACCACATGGATCCCAACTCAGCTGAGTAGTTACCACTCCCCACTCAGCCATTCCATCTACCCCATAATACTAATGCAGGAAATACATTAAAATGACCAAGAGAAAAATAGCAAAGGTATAAAAGAGTGCCTATGTAAAATAGGAGCTGGAATTTGGAGATTGAAGGGGATTATCTAAATTAAGAATTATGCAGAGAAGAAGATGAGATAGTGACAAATTCATCATCACACACATACACACATGCACATGTACACACACACTTGTAACTTTGCAAATAGATGGAAAGGAACAGCACTGATCAATCAAATCAATGAACAGTAGCATTGGAAAATATGAATTTTTTGAATGACACATTTAGCCTTTTTATCTATCAAAAACTAAGTTTTCTATGAAAATACAGCTATCATTTAATTTATAGTGTAATTAATATATACTTTATGTTATATTTAGTAAACAGTATCATTTCAAAGTTTTATTAGAATAACACTGTGTCAACTAAAGGAAATTCTTCTTCCCTTTTATAAGTCTCTAAACTGAGAATTTGATGAACTAAATGGCTTCTTTAGGGTTGTGTTGTCTTTGGAAACAGTATTGAAATAAAGCTGAAGTCTGCCTCACTTTAGATTGAAGTTTTGGTGGACTATCCAGAAGGATAAGGCAAAGAGGGTGTTACCACAGATACACTTCAGCAGAGAGTGCTGTGCTACAGATAGCGATAGGAGCCTCATTAGCCAAGTATGTGTTAGAGGAATCCTGACAGTACTGAAGCCCAGCTAGGAATTATAATTGAAATGATATAACCATGAGAGTTCCATGGATGAGTAAGAAAATTAAGAGTATGTTCTAGTAAGAGTGAAGATTGTTCACAAACTAAGTGTAGAATCAAAAGAAGTGATCTTATGATGAACTTGAGAAAAGACAAGGGCTGGCAGAAAGATGCAATGGACAAGACCATTATATTTGAATATCCTTGTTGCCTGCTAATTCGTACATTATACTATCTTCTTATTTACTAGTGGCATTGAGGAGGGAATTTTATTTGTATATAGAAGTAACCAGACAGTAGGGAAAGGCCAGCAAGGGGAAGTTAATGGTGGGTCTGGATATGATCACAGGGGAAAGAGGGCTTTCTTATCTGTAAATCTAAAAAAAAAAAAAGGTTGTTTCAAACCATTTTGTGCAAATAATTTGAACTTCAAAGCTAATGCAGATGAGTGCATCTTACAATTAAAATAGCGCTGCAAAGAGGTTCATTAGTGACAGTACAATTAAAAATTTCAGAAGAGAAGTTCTTTCCCTGAGTAATTTATAGGACTTAGTAGAAAGGCTGAGCAGAGTTCTGTGTTTATAAATATGTTGTTGCATCCTAATTAGGACCAGACGAACCACTTGCATTATTTGTAGAAAGTATGTTTGTTTGAAATCTGAAGCTATTTTTAAATGTGTATGTGTGTGAGTAAAGTATCTTTGTATGTTTTTGTGTTGTGTTCTATCACATTTTCATTTTATTTGAGACAGAATCTTTCCCCAAGCTCAAAAATCACCAGATATAGCATGATGGGCCAGTGAGCTTCAAAGATTTATCTATCGCCTCTCACCGGCCAAGCTAGAGTAATGGATGCTTACCACCAGGCAAGGGAGGCATAAAAAGCAATGGCAGAGACAAAACAGAAAAGCAAGAAAGGAGAAGAGAGCAGAGAAAAGAAAAAAAAGAAGAGGGTAATAAAAAAAAATAAAAACTTTAGTGACTGCTCCTAGCTGGAGCTGCTGGTAGCAGTTTAGAAATTAAAGAACAAAACACTGTTTATAAGAAGATTGAATGTCATCACAGGTGGTGAGACTAGTATTAAGGAGAGAAAGTGAAAGAAAATTCACTTATATACACTCTCTTTAGAGTTTACAAGGCAGGTTCATACTTTGTGTCTCCTTTGATCTTGAGCAGCCTGTTAGGTGTGTTGGGAAAATGTAATATCTGTATTTTATAGACAGAGGAATTTTTAGGCCACAGTTTTGGATTACATGGATATGAACACAATTTACTGATCAGCAGGTCAAGATGTGCTGTCAACCGCACTGCTGAGCAAGCAGCTTTTTGGCCATTGGATGCTCGCTGCAGACAACCATGATAGAGCAGAGCTTTGCTCCTCACAGAACAAAGTTCTGGGAAGCAAGCCTTCCAACAACTGCTGCTGCGGAAACACAGCTGTGGTGTCCTTAATAGCAGGGAACCTTAAGCTGCTCCTCTTCTGGGGATGTACAAACTGTGTACTTAAAAACACACTCGGATTGATTTCACTCTGCAGGTTTACTTGACTCCATCTCCTTTTAGTTTGTTAGTTTGTATTAAGCTGTAAACATTTATTGTAAAAACATGTTTACAAAAGAAGAAAAATAAGTTCCAGGTTATCATCCCTTATGTCAAATAAAATTGTCACCATCTAACCATCTCAATCTAACTTTTCTTTTCTGGAAGTTAAAAAATTAAAAATCTGGGAAAATCCCAGGGTCACAAGCAGGCAGAGTCAGTTGGCAAAGAAAGGCTTACTCTGCTTACTGATCCAGGTTACTGGGTTTTTTTGTTTGTTTGTTTTTTGTTTTGTTTTGTTTTGTTTTTAGGTTAGACCCAAACAAGGTCTTGCTTTTAAGTATGATCAACTTAAATCTCAGTCTTTTGGGGACACCAGGAATTTTTCAATGTGTTAGTAAGATCTGAGTGAGGCTAACATTTTGGCTTCCAAAAACATTTGCTTCCCTTCTTCCCTCTCCACAACTGCACAGTCTCCCATATCTCCTCCCTATGCTGCTCACAGTGAAGTTACCCATCACCTCATTCCACACAAGTCTTGCCCAGCTGCACTGTCCTCTGATACTCCAAATTCCACTATCTGCTCCTTATCTCAGTGTGATCTCCATGCTGTGCTTGCATTCTCAGAACCTCTTTTGGGGAAACTGTCCCCAGGCAGAGTGAGCAGTGCTCCTGAGGATCAGCAAGTTGGGATCCTGTGACATATGACCTATATATATATATATATATATATATATATATATATATATATATATATAAATAATAATAATAATAATAATAATAATAATAATAATAATAATAATATTAATGAGGCCTGGAAGGATGGTTCAACAGGAACATACATGTTTTATCCAAGGTAACAAACCCAAGTTGATTAATGTAAATCACATGATAATCAGAGAAAATATACTTCTACAAGTTATCCTCTGATCTCACTTACACCATGGTAAGTGTATGTGTACTTGAACACTAATCCATGAACACAATTAATTAATGACATTAGAATGAGTTTTTCATATGGTTTACTCATCGTTACAATGTTTCCTGGAGGAAATGTTTTAACTTCCTAGACTCCTTGTGGCCATTGATCATAAGTGTCCTCAAGAAAAATTTTCCTTATATTTCTTTCAAACGGATTTGAAATCCCTCTCTCCTTATTGGCATATCCACTCCAGTTTTAACCAGTAACAGTAATTTTACAGATTGGATATTCTTGTGAAATTTCATTATTATATGTTTGGATTTTTTAAGTATCTGAAATTTACTGATTATAATTTTCATAGGAATTTTACATAATTTTTATTACATTGTACATGAGATTTTTTCATACATTAGACTGAGATTTTTCATACATGTGTTATTTTAGCTTAATGTATACAAAATGGAAATAACGTTCCACAAATATAGATCAGAAATAATTTGGCAGTTCTGCTTATGAATAGTGGCAACTACAAAGAAGTTAAATACATTTATGACAATGATACTGTTGAGACAATTACACTTGAGAGTCTCAACCACTTGAGCAGGCATATGTTTCTCTGTAAAGTTTATACATATGCAGCACCTCTAAAAATGCCTTCTGTGATTTAACATGGGATGCATCATCTGTATTTTTAGTAAACTCTGTTGGTGACTTTGGCTGAGGTGATCTAAAGGCCACATGTTTGTAAATTTATATAATTGAACATGATTGAGGTGCTAAGGAGCTAAATAAAATTAAATGCTATCAGCAAGTGAAACTGAAAATCATTTAATTCTATGTTATCTATCTATTTATTTATAATACAGAGAGAAATTGTAACTTTCTGAAAGGTTATTCCCCAAGGAAACCTTTTTTCAATTTAGGTGTACACGATACATGCACGGTTTTATGATCCTAAAGACGTTCCTGTCAACCAACTGTGAAAAAGACTGACAACTTAGCTTTGATGGATGCTGCTGGCTCAAGTGTGTCCCCTTAAAAGATGCTACTGATGGCCAAGGGTGGAGGAGGGTCAGCACCTGTGACTGGGGCTGATGAGAATGTCAACAGTTCTTCCATCATATGTCAGGACTATGGCAAGGACACTTTTTCCTCCCTTTTTATTTTCACATTATAAAAGTAGCAACAAAAGAACATATCAGCAGTGTGCTGGCTATCAAGCAGGAAAATTACTTCCCCTTGGATGTTTAACCTGATTTTCAAAGAGGTAGCCAGTTGATTAGATCCAGGTTTGTAAACTGCTAAGGCAGGGAGCTTAGTCACCCTTCCTTGATGTCCACAAAGCTTTCATTTGCCTGAGATTTTCCAGCTTTGCCTTGGCTCTACCATTTTGTTCCTTCCATAAATGACTTGACTCTGAAAATGATAATAAGGGAGTGTGAGCATCTAACACACTTGTGTATTCTTTTCCAATGCTTGACTTTTAAAACAAATACTAGAACTTGCATGACAATGAGAGTCACTGAGATGAAAATAGACAAGGAAGAGATTAGTCTACTTGGAGTCACTGAGTTGCATATGCAAAAAGGAAAGAGTAGTGTGTAAGTTGGGAGTCTGTGTTTGTCTTTTCTAAAGAGTAAAGCGCCACATGCATCTTACCTGATGTGAATGGTCACTCATTAGTAAGCCCTCAGAATCACAACTGTGTGCCTCATTTGTCGGGTGTGGCATAAAAGAAAATTCGGTGTCCCTTTCTACAACACAAAAAGAAGACTTTTAAGAAGGTGATAAAGGGCACTAAATCAGCCTTGTGACCGCCCTGAGCATAGGTGCTTATGTGACTGGGTAACACAAGGAAAAGCCAGCTTGACTAAAATTCTTTCAGGAGTTAGCAACCACTGAGAGGGGAGGGACTGGACCTGATTAAGAAGGCAGGGTTTCTCCAGTCCAATGGCAAGCACAGCTTGTTTCCAGGGAAACCTGGGGACTTCAGTTAAAATGCAAGCAGGGGATAAATACCAATGATGACTTGGGTGACCTGCTGAGTAATGAGCTATGCTTCATCACTTGCTTGAGACAGCTAACACCTACTGTGTAATGCATGCAGACTGGTCTTTGGTTAAAGACAGAAGAGCACCCGAAGGATTATTGCTGTGATCTCTTGTGTCACAATTTCAAAGAAATCTAGATAGTATAGAAATAAAGAATCAGAAAGAATGCTTATTTAGGGAAGTTTCTTTATATATTGAATAACAAAGGAAATTAACTAATCAATGTATATTAATGATTCTTCTGTTATCCTGGTATGTTTATATTATTGAAACCACTTCTAAATTTGACTTGGTTAATCACGCATATCATCAGTGCTTTAATCTATTCAGGGATCTATTATCTATATAGTCTAGATGAAGAAGCTAGGTTCAATAAAAGATAATTAAATATATCCATGGTTTGATAGGTCAGATAAATAGAGGTAAAGTGCTTTCACCTTCTGAGGATTCCCTATGTACCAGACCAAACATGGTTTTAAATTATTTCTATATTATTGATTCTTAGCAAGAACTCAGCCAAAATGGCCACATACCTTACCCAGGCTAACTAACACAATAAAAGACTTCCCATTAGAAAACAAAACTTCACTGTAGCATCTTTCAGCTCTGCCTTCTGTGTGGCTAACACTCCAAGGGAGTTTCATGCACAGTAGAAGAAATGACACTAGCAAGGTTATATGAAAGAATTTAATACCCTGATGAAGGAAACACATGCTGTGGCCTAAACCCTGGCCCTGATTATTTTATTGTCCTACTTCTGTGTGAGCACAGAGGCAAGGATGCTGTTATGGGAGGTCTCCATAGAGCTGGTGAACAGCAGAGGCATCCTTTACTATGTAGACTGAGAATAGAAGACATGTTCTTTCCAAAAGCTACTTGTTGATATTAATTCAAGGAGGGAAAATGGTTCAATATAAGTTGTAGTAACAGACACCCACTGTGAAAGTATGGGCTGTGTACACACAAGCCAAGTGAAGCTGGAGAAAAAGTGAGAGACTGCATCACTGTGACTCTACTGTGGGGATGACTCTTTTCAAAGGAAAAAACCATGGTTTTATAATAGTGAATACTTTCAAAGAAAGCCATTCTCAGTAGCCCTAAAAGGAAGATATCTGATAACCATATTTTCTTCAAAGGGAACGATACAGAGATGGCTTTATGTGGATGTCAGTACTGGGAAACTTTATGGCCATTCTGGAATGTATATCTCACAATGCCTAACATTTTAATGTGAACACTGGACTTAAAAACCCATAAATTTTAGACCATGGACATTTGAGACTATTTATCTTTTCATCTTTATATTCTTACTCACTGAAAACCTTTGGATGTCAGATAATCAAAATTTACTTTAACATGAGTTATACAGCCTGAGATACTGTAAATGTATTTTCTGTGCAATCATCATACCAGATAAATTTTTAAAAATCCAAAATAAGGAAACCAAAAGACATGTGATAATCTATGCTTTGTTTTGAATGAGTCAAATACATACTCTTCACCATATTTTATGAGCCAGTTTCATAGTTTTTCATAGAGTATCTCTACCAAGAACCTTTTAGAAGGGCTGATGATTCATACAAAATTTGCTTTCATAGTACAGTAACATATTAGAAAATAGCAAGAGGCTTCTGACTTGTCTGAGAACATGCCATTATTTGTCTTTTATATTGAAAAGTGAATATTGTACATGTATTTTGTAAACACATGTCCATTTGATATGTATATACATTATAGAATGGCTAAAGCAACCTAACTATTTGAACCTTTCACATATATGTTATGTCTTTGAGGGACACTGTAACCATGATACAGCTTTGTGAAGGAAGTCTCTACTGCCATGGAGAAGGCTGGAATGCTAATAGTCCTTATACATTAAAGGAAGGAGCAAGAAAGAGATTATAACATTTATCATAACATAATGTTAATCAAATTGGATACTCTCACTCTTGCCTTGATTTTTCTAAGCCCTTTAAGACTGTTGACTCCCAAATACAACAAGATCATCTGCATAAATGTACATGTACACAAAGAGACAGAGACAGACAGACAGACAGACACAGATACAGATACATGAGAGAGAGAGAAAGAGAGAGACAGACAGAGAGACAGAGAGGTAGGGGGAAGCACACATTATTTTCTAAGATGTCATACTCTCATGGTTTATAATTAGGACTTTGGGTTATATGCTGTTCCTTTGGATGTCTCCACTGATCATTTTGATGCGTAGTTCTTTGAAAATGAGGAACATCTGAACCACATTCATCTATTTCCATTACGATATATTTGTATAGCATCTCTGAAAGGTTCCTTACTGCAAATTTATATTTATATTATCATCTAGAAGGAAAATATCCCAAGTCATTGCCTGGGCTGATTCTAAGGGAGCTGCTCGGAGAAGCAAATAATGTGGGCTTAAATTGCACAAGGAGTTTTCAATGCTTTGGAACCACAATTAAGTTTTGATTGGCTTTATACAGTGCATTGCACTCACAGAATAATGTTGAACACTTCTAAAGTTACACTCCTATGTTGCACCCTTCTAAATCTAGTGATTGTTCTAGCAAACACTGGGTCTTACTGTTCTGCATATCTTTTAGTAATATTCTTTCTATTACAAATCATTCTATTGGTTTGTACTATTTTGTAAGCCATGATTTTTTAAATAAGTACTTTTGTGAATCTTTTGATAAGGTTCATAAAACATGAATTGTAAACACAACTACAAATTTTTGTATCAAAGTAACTCTTGTTTATAGACTGACAGCCGATTTTAGGTATTAAGGTTTAAGATTTGTAGTATTAATAACTAAATGATTCATAGTGAGAAAATCCTTCAGTTTGCTTCTAGGTAACTCTTCTTGTGGACATTTCTCAACTAAATTTGTAAAAAGCCATCTTATCTGTTGAGGTTGGTGGGTAATTGTAAATTACAAGGTCACAATTACAGTTGAGAATATTTATAACTTGATATTTATGATCCATCTTTTGAATTATTTTAAGAGTAACTTGTTTTAATTAGTACTTACATTTTCTTTACCCAATTATTTACAGTCTTTTTTCATGTTCCCATTGTTAAATCTCAACTAGTTTTCTTAGATCTAAAATTCATGGAACTGGTAAAGTAAGCCATCATATGCATAAAAGTGTCTACATGACTTTATAAAACAATCTGAATTATAGATTTCAGCCTAGAAACCATTTTCTGTAATACCCTTATTATCTAATATGCCTATGGGATACAAGAACATTTTTGCTTTACATTGTTTTAGGCCATATCATTTCAAAATTTTCCTTCTATCTTAAGAACACCTAAGAAATATTGGCAAATTATAAATAAAATCTTATCAGTAAGGTTATTTTATAACATTTTTAACCTAAAATAAATCACAATTATTTTTTATCATTTCAACTGTGCATTGTAATGGGAGTAAGATATTTTACCTTGTATAAACTGATAATCAACATCTGTTGTCCAGGACAAGTGACTTGATGCTGTTATAGTAGCCAATGTTTTTTACTAGGACTTCCTCAGATAAGGAAAACAAAACAGATTAAATGTTAACAAAATGATAGGACTATCATTTTGTAATTCTAGCTTGGAAAAGTAAGAACGGTTTTAATGACAACTTCTTTTATAGGTTTATTGATAATCATGTGTTTGTCTGTGCATGCAAATGGGCAATCACACACATGTACACACATGTATGTAATTATGGATGCCGGACTAACAATATTCGATTTAACACATGTGGATGATATTTATAAAGAAGACATGTTTCTTTTTGGATAACTATGAATCAATACTAAGCAAAATATAAAATTTCATATTTTCCTTTTAGTTGTATATTCTCAATTTAAATATATGGAATTAGACAGAAATTCAGTGTGTTATAAATGCTTAATCTGTTTGAGGACTGGGCTCTTGTGTTAACAATACAAGAGTCTGAAGGCAATATTCTACAGCATCTCCTGTCTCTCTCCCATCTAGATCGGGGCACTGTGCAGAAGGTCGTAGTCCTTCCTACCAACAGCTCTGCCAGCGGGGAGCTCATTCTGGAGGAGCTGGAAGTCTTTAAGGTTTGGTCACTTCTTCTGTCCATCTCATCACATGAATGATGACATCATTCCTTTACTCTAGCCAGTAAAAATAGGCAATAAAAGATTAAATAAGCAAATGTAATAAATTTTAAGAGTAGGAAAGCATCAGATAAAAGGAGAAATAGAGAACAAATATTTTTTGTGAAATATTTTATACTTCAAGTTATCTCAACATAAAAGGCTGCCATTTTTTTTTTTACCAGCTATCATCACAACTCAAAGAGATTTGGTCATCATTATTTTTTAAAAAATGTGCCCCTCTGGCCAAGGTCTAGGGAAGTCTGTAATGAAGGAGGCTTTATCATTCCCTTCACATGCCACTGTAACCCGCATGCCTTCACATAGTGATTACAGATAAGCTTCCTCACAGTTTCGTAACCAGTCATTTCAAGAAAAGCTGCTGTTGTTTCATTGCTTTTCACTCAAATACCACGCTGGTTAAATAAACAAATGTCCCTTCTTAGCACTTGAAGCCTTACGTCCTGTCTGTACTTTAGATTTCACTGTATTTTTCTCCTTGAATCTTGTTTTTTTTTTTTTAAGGAAATACAAATAAAAGTACAAAGTGTACACTGCAGAATTTCACTTCATTAAGATCTCTGCCCATGACAGAGACCCAGATGCCTCTTCCTTCTTCATACTTTAGACAATCCTTCGGATGATAGGAAGGCAGGCCTCCAAGTTCAAACATGCTCACTTCGATTTCCCCAGTGCTGCAATAATAGTCTGAGGCCACCATACCCTGCTGCCTATTCTTCAGGTATCTGGGAACTTTCAGAACCAATCTATGCTGCTCTAACCTAGCTGCTTCTTTCCTATGCCTGACCATTGCTCCTTTATAATGGCCTTAATCTGAAAAATTGGGGACAACACAGCAAAAAAAAAAAAAAAAAAATTGTAAAGAAACCTTTGTGAGGAACACGGGCTTTGATAGACCATTATTTACAGCTATGCCAGTTAAAAGACATGGGATCCTGGAGAACACAGCCAGCTTCTGACTGCAGAATCTACTTGGTAGTACCCTGGAACTTCCAGAAGTAGACTCTCACCCACTTATGTGTTTTGCCTAGCTGACATGACTGAAAACAGATTGTCTCATTAAGATCATTATTGTGCTTAGTGAAGCTATTGGTTTCCTAAGCACCTAATTGCTTAAGAAACAACACTGGTAGATTTTGCAATTAAATTTTAAAATTGAAGAATATAACAATGAGTGGAGTCTAATATAAGTTGGAGATTTTCCAACTACTATCCAGTGTATTAATACATTTGTAATTTTTTAGTACTTGATTCCAATTTGCACTAGGTTCTTTGTGACTATCCCACTAAAATCAATATTGACTGTATCTGTCCCAACAGGTTTTGCATGCTTGGCTTTGTAAAGAAATAGAATGTTTCACTGCATTAACTAAAAGTGTATTACATAGTATACTTTTATTCATGCAACCAACTAGGGACAAGTTGATGTTTCCTGAAGATAACAAAAAGTTGTATAGTGCAAACACTTCGTTTTTAATACTGAAATATCTGTTTTGGTTATCTGGAAATGTTTGATGAAGTGAGTATGACACAAGTCTAATCATATACATTATGGAAAAGCTGTAAAAACATGTGCATTATTCTGATCAAGTGAGACTTATGTATGGACTGTTACATGATTTGTTCTGTTGTTATTATCAAGAAAAAGAAACTCCCAGTGGAAATACACAGTCACTCACAATTCATGTGTGGGACATCATTTGAAAAGGTGTTTGAGCTTCCTTACTGATGTCTGTGTGGTTGTTGATACAGCAGTCAAAGCCACTCTTGGAAAGTGTAGTAATTGTCTTTGGCATGTGTTTATGTCAGATTTTTGAGGTGAGGTAAAAGAACATTAGGTGTGCATGATATATTATCATGTAAAGATAAAATAGAGTTAAATAGAAAATATTCTTGGCCATGTGTCATATGGACATACTGCAGAAATGCTGTGTGGCTTTTGTAAAGAACAGGAGCAGTTATTGCACATCACAGAACAATAACCTCCCTTCTAATCCTATATTCACGTTTCTGAAAGTGTCTAGTTTCTTTAAGCTGAAATTGAAGTGAGATGCAAGTTTAGCAATTGATTCAGTGACAGTAAATCATCACATCTGTTGCACATGTGTATGTGACCATGTTAATGAAGGAGAATACAAATCATGGCAACTGAGAGTTAGCAACACCATTTTCCATTTTAAATGTTTACAAATATATGCATCCCGATGGAACTAGAATGGTGGGAATGATTGGATTTGGGAGTTTCTCCCTTCCTGAATTAATCATGGGTCATCATCAGTATTTCAGAAATTTAACTTTAAGTTTAAAATTAATAGATAATATATAGGAAGTAAAGTTATCAAATGGCTTTCAGAAGAATTAACATTGCAGTGAATCTGTTCACAAAAAGACCCTTATATGTCTTTGTTTTTACCAATGAGAACTCTATAGCAGAGTTTAGCATACCACATTCATTCTAAACAACTCTTAAAAGGTGAATAATAACAGTGTTTTCTGCAGAGTTTTTCCTGGCACAGCCTCCTCCTGCACATAGATCTGATGCTCTAGTCAATGTTCAAAATACTTCGTTCAATGATCTCATTTGTCCATTTTCATTTTAGTGCTCACTGTAATTAATATGTGATAATTGTACTTCTTTCAAGATTAAACATGTTATACAAGTCTATCTGTAGTCCCAAAGAAGAAATACACGTTACAGAGAGTATATACTCTGAAAAAAATTATGACTTTTGAATTTTTATACAAATGAAATTTTACATGCAAAACTGCTTATAAAGATCAAATGAACAAGTAATGTACATTTTCTAATCTTTTAGAATCATGTTCCCATAACGACAATGAAAATCTCATCCAAAAAGGTAAGAAATGTTTTATGTCATGTTCTATGCATAATAAAATATTACAATCAGGAAGGAATGTTTTTTAACTTTTAAAAGACTATTTTTTACTATTGACAAATAATCATCCAGAATTGTCTCTAATTTGACATAGACATCACTGTTTGTGAGAGAAAAATTGAATGTTTGTTTTCCATCAAAGCTAATGAGAGCAGACTGTATATACAAAAGGCATTCCAGCTTTTCATATATGCTATATCCTCAACTATGATGGTGTTTCCACTATAATAAAAATCAATATTCTAAAAGGTGTGAGCATAATATTTGGGATACTACAATGTCAAGACATCTTTAGAGGCTAGAATGAAAAATCCACCCACTTCTGATTTCCTGCCAATGTCATATCTTTGATTAAATCATGCAATGTTATTTCCTACGGTTTATATCTGTCTACCAAACCCTTACTGTACCCTATCTAAGGGATGTGGATTTGGAAAAGGACTGACTGATGGTTATTATCAATAACTTAAGCTATTCTAAGTTTCTTAAACATGCAAATATTCAATCATCATGAATAGGAGATGGCAATTCAAATTTTTCATGTCTGTAATGCACCCTGTTCCAGTTTCCAAGCCTTAAGAGCTACCTCCCTACAGTCAGAGTGAGTCATCTTTACTTATATTTAAGCTCAACTTGGCTATAAATTATAGGAAAGTTGCTTAACTTCCCTGACCTCAGTTTCTCCATCTAGAAGGCAATGGCTTTCTCACAAATGAAGTATGTAAATGTCCTAGAATAAAGTGGCACTAGCTAGTGCTGTCTCCAAGAACCTTGGGTTCTATTTTTCTTGGAACATAGACTAAAGATGTTAGATGTTTGAACAACTGACTTTATAATTGCAGTGCTCTTTGGCTTATCCAACGTATTAGACATGATGTTGGACTCATGGTCGGACTTCTGATCTTTTCACTTGACTGAGTTTTATGAGCATAAATAAATATGACATAATGGAGTTCAAGATCTCATCTGTAAAAATGTTTGCATGGTGCATAACAAACATTTTCCCAAGTAACAAGAAGTCATTTGTCATTTTGCTAATGTCCTATGGAGCTGATCTCAAGTCAGAATTGTCTTTGAAGGCAGCAGGGAAGCCTTTTGTTTATGATGGCTTAATGGAAAGAGACAGCATAGAAGCAAGATTCAAAGTCTTCAGAGCCGTTTGTGTGGCATCATAGTCATATATAAAATGTATGCCTCAACGTCTTTATGGGTCATTCGTTACATTGCTTTTCAACATCTTATACTGCAGATGCTTTAAAAATGTTTCAGTGAAGCAGTGAATGTCACATCTAGGGTAATGACTTGATTTTCTGAACATCTTTGGTTTTGCTAAATACTTTATTATTTTCTGAGGTATCAAGACTACAATTTGTGAAGAGAATGTTATATATGTTAAGTTATGAATTTGTTACCTATCCTAGTACTCAATTTGTGGTTATATTAGACACAATAAGCTGAGATATTATTCCTGTGATTGGAACTGAAATTTACAGATTGATCGTTTGTTCATTGGTATTTTCCTTTTCTGCTGTAATTAATCCATATTCATTGTTAATTTACTTTTGAGCATTTTATTATCCCTGGGACACTCATCTCTTAGAAGAATACTACAACACATGAGCTCATACAATGTATAAAATTATCAAATAATTAGTAAGATATGATTTTAAACATTTCTCCATGTTTTACAAATTAAAGGGGTAAACTATTTTTTTAATCTATTAGTGTAATAAACATTGGTAGACAAAGAAGAAATTTTGAATCATGTTTAAGTGTAAACCTTTATATTAGGGCTGGTCAGATGGCCTTATTAAATAGCAAGAGGTGACTATGGGCACTACTGTACCACAAAAGAGAGAGGAGTATGGCTGGGAATCCATCAATTTCCACCATATCTCCAGGTACAGTAACTTACTCAAAGGACTGTGGCGCAGTGAGATAGAGAAGAATAGCCAAGATCCTCCTCTGGTCTCTACACAAGAACACAAACACACACACTGATGTGTGTGTGTGTGTGTGTGTGTGTGTGTGTGTGTGTGTCTGTCATATACATGCACATCCAATCACAGATACCTACACATAACAAATAAACACATAAACATCTTCTAAATAATCTAGAAATAGTTTTAAGAAGCTGTGTGTTATTTTCAAAGACACGTATCCAAATGTTTTCATTTTAAAAATGAATAATTATATAGAACATTTTTTCTTCTGAACAAAAATGCCTTGTATTTCAAAATTGACTTGTGCTGCTGGAGTTGAGGATTGTAAAAGCTTCCTTGTCATTTGCAAAGAGACAGCAGTCAAAGGAAAAAGAAAACATTGTAATTTAAATCTGCAATAAATAAGTCAAATCTTAGAGAACAATGGACCCCAGTGTTTAAAACAGATTACCATTCTACTTGGTATACTTAGAGGTATTTTTTTAAAGAGAAAGTGGTAATGTTATAGGCATATTAATGGAGGAAAATTCTATTTACTTTGGCTGTATCTTCTTTGCTTCTTGTTTTGAGTCTGTTTCTAAAGGAATCCATGGGTTTGTGGCTATATATTATAATGTGTTCCCGCTGAAAGTCTTTTAACTTTTACATCTGAAATAAATCACCTTGATTCTTCTTATAGCAACAGTTGTATGTGAGCTCCAATGAGGGGGTTTCCCAAGTCTCCCTGCATCGCTGCCATATCTACGGCACAGCCTGTGCTGACTGCTGCCTGGCACGGGATCCATACTGTGCCTGGGATGGCCACTCTTGCTCCAGGTTCTACCCCACTGGGAAGCGGTGAGTGCCAAACATGCACGTGAAAATCCAGATGTTCTACACAGAGCAGGGCAGACATGGATAGGTTCTATGGCCAGTTTCATTTTAAAAGACAGTGCAAAATTAAGACATGTTTGCCATTGCATCCAGCCTTTCAGGGAAAGAGATGACATACTTTGTAATTTGAGGTTCTCTTCTTCTTCATGGAAGAACTCAAGGACCCATCAAATATAGGAGGTGGACTTTTAAGCTCTGTCTTCACACTATCTATTATGTGGCTCTATTTTGTCGTCTGTATGTCATCGTAGCATTAAACCTCACACTGCTAGTACGACCTATATTATCCTACAACAAAGTTTTTGAACTTTGTATAATTAGTAAATTATACCGATTAATTTCAAAAGTTAGTGTTTTAAATAGAACTACATATGCTACAAGAACATTGTTATAGCAAAGCTACCCATTTGGTTTGTTTTCCAAGCCTAGATAGACATGCTTCTTTCTATCTGAGCAGTCATTAGTATAATTGCTAGATAGTATACATATTCTAAGTGAGGGTACCCGAGTCCCAGAAAAATTAAAATCAAGTTGGAAGGTATTTTCAGTGAAAACACTGATCAGATAGCAATGAACATACAGAACTCAGACATATTTGAGATCCTAAATATTTGCAATAATTTTTGTGATGCAGGTTATTATAAGTGAGTGCATCAACCCTGTTAAAAGTTAGGGACAGTGGAAGAAGCAGTTGACAGCAGTCATAGGAACCATTGAGCTGTCCAGGAAAGCACTGCAGGCTTTTAACTCTTTATTATATTTTTAGTATTTAAAACCATTTGTAATTTTGAATATATTTTGATCATATCTTCTTACCCCCCAAATCCTCTCAGATCTTCCATTCCACCCACCCAACTTTAAGTTTTTTCTCCAAAACCAAAAACTCAATACAACAATAAAACCATCCAAAACCAAGAATACAAAATAAAGCCATGCCCTAAAAGAAAACAAACAAACTAAATGAATAACTAAATGAATGCACACACACACACACACACACACACACACACACACACTCACAAACAAACAACTTTGGAGATCATGATGACTTCTAAGCTGAACGAGAACCATGCTATTGTATTTTCATATCAGGGGCATCTTGTCCCTTATTGTCTGTTAATTCACCAAATATTTATCTTAAACAATCCTTTTCAGACACTGTTGTAGAAAAATATCTACAAAATATAAAAAATGGCAACAAAATTTAAAAAATCAGTGTTTGGATATAAAATGGTAACAAGAAAGAAGATAAACCCCAGATAGAGAAGGCTGTCAGTAGGTCAAATAATCACAAGGTCTCTGGATGGGAAAGTGAAATGAAGGTTATATTACATGGGAAACACCTTCTGAAAGATCGACAGGATGGTCAGAGAGGGCCATGGTTGGCACAGAAAAGTGAAACCAGAATTATGTGAGAAGGGCAGTACCAAGTCATCCCCCGGAGAAATAGCACTCTAAAGGTGTGCTAGCATGTTTCAAGAGAAAACACCAAGGATCATGATGGGACTCGGTAGCTGATGAAAGGGGAAGAAAGGCTAGAAAGAAAGAAGTTTGCAATGCCAGGTAATGAGGACTGTATTAGTAATTTATCATAACTCAGTGTTGTTGTTTAGAATGGAAGCAAAGATGACTGATGGACTTAGAGGAATATACTGACACCATCTGACTCTTGGGTCTCCACACTAGCTGGGTGTTGCTTTCCTTGGACCAATGGCCTTGGAAGCAGTTGGAACAGAGCAGGAGGACAAAGGATCCAGAGGGAGCTTATAATTTAAGTCACAGGTGTGGTTTTCATGGGGATGGCAGTGGCAGAGGTAGCAAAAGAATGCCCGGAGTGTGTACCCTCCCATATTCACAAGTATTCGACATGGGAGATTAAAAAACTAGAGAAGTAACAAATTCCCAGATTCTGAAAAGCAGAGCAGTAGTAGACGCACATAGTCTGAGAGTTAACCCTCTGAGAGAAGTGGGTACGAGGGAGAAAGAAGACATTAAACCACATAGGTCTGTGAGACACACCAGCAAGGCTGCTGAGTAGAGAAAGAAGTGTGAATCTGTAGTAGAGAGGAGTGGCCTGAACTGGATCCCTCTTCTTTATAAGAATAAGGTTGAGGAAGACTCTGTCTTGAACCAAGAAGTCTTGCTTTCTCCTCAAATCCTCAGTGTTCTATCATATTTGTCATAAGAGTTGGCCAGGGGGTCCTTCACTTCTATCAATTTTTCTTCCCAAGCAATTGTTTTTATTTGCAGTGGCCAAAGAGATCAGAGCCTGGACAAGGAAAGTGAGAGACTCAAATTTCAAACATAATCTCAAATAAATTTGATTTTTGTAGCTACCAGTAGATTTTTCAACAACATTTGTCTCGTAGTTATAATAAATGCACTATTTTGAAAGTGTTCCCACAGCTTTCTGCCAGATGATACATTCTACCTTGTAAAAGCTGTAGAGCTAACTACAGTGTCTCTAACACCAGGGTTAGAGTCCCTGACCTTTTAGCCAGATTTAATGCTGAACAAAGCTCACATACAATACTTTCTAAAGAGAAAAGTAAAGTGGGAATTATAAATTGGTTATTAGCAACAGTCTCTATGCAAATATATGTGCTTGTAATGTGAGAGAGTAGAAGGCCCCTTCCTTGAAAAGTCTTTGTCCTAGACTGATAGGAATCTTTAATTTCACACAAGCAATGCATCTCAAGTGAAACTTTATTCCATGTGGGGAGTATCAATACATATTAGAGAGTTGTTCTGCATTCTAGATGTCTTACGATATGTTCACATGCTGCCTCACCTATTACAGATCCAGTCACATTTTCTAAGATTCATATAGTAGCATGGTTTCATTTTGCTATTTGACTGCCACAAACTATATAAATTTAGGCATGGCTCTTTATAAACAAAGTATAGAAACTATCTTACATATCTTACATTGATTGCGCTTCCCATTGTGCCTAATATTAAAACATACATGCTGGGCTGGAAAATAAAGTATCAACTATTTAAATAACTGTTTTGAGTATCTCAAATTCTACCACAAATACCTATAAAATGCAAAGCACACACACACATACACACACACAGAGAGACAGAGACACAGAGACGCAGACACACACAGAGACAAAGAGACACAGACAGAGAGAGAGAGAGAGAGAGAGAGAGAGAGAGAGAGAGAGAGAGAGAATGAGCTTACCCATATTTATAACTTACCCATATTTCTTTTTGGCTAGTATAATAAAACTTTCACTAAAAATATCTATATTCTTTAAATATTCCAAAATATTTTCAACTCAAACATGCTTGGGGAATGTAAAGTGTGTTTGCAGAATGAATTGATTCAGTCTCCCTATTTTTTGCTTATACAAATTAAACAGTAGTTGTGGGAAAGACCATTTTTTAATATTTTCTGTATTCACTTTCTTTTCTATTGGTGTTATCTGTCTTTATTCTCCTGGAATTATCTGTCTGTAGCAAACACTACGTAGGTGAATTTATTGTAACTAATGAAAAATTTATGCCTTATATACAAGCGGAGAAGTACAGTCACAGCCAGAACAATAATCCATGCATTTACAAAGCATTAAATACTGTCTAAATGATTAATTTGAAATACCTAGGTATTTGGTAAACAGTATACACATTTTTCTCAATATCTGTGTTTATTATCCTGAATTCGGGCAGCTAGTAAATGTAAGATAGGGCAATCAGTTCAATCTTTATAAACATCTTTTCTGTGGAAGTAGAAAATGATTTCATTGTTTATCCAAAAGAATTGAGACTAATGATGAAACCTCAGCAAACTGAGCCAAATCCCAAATCCTACATGTAATGGAATATCACGCTCCCTACCAGCATGGCTGTGTTACACGCCAGGAATGTTTTCAAGGGAACTGACACATCCCAAAGGCTCTCGCTGAGCTCATCATTTGAAAAGGGTTATTAGAAGGTTTTCCATTTGAATGTCTGGAAGTTGATGTGGCAAGTTCTCTTTGCCTAGCTTGAGAGGTTATACAATATGAGCTAGTCACACCCCATGGTGCTGACTACTACGGAGCAATGAATTTACACATTGTAAAAGGTATTTAATGTCTAGAAACTAAAAGTGACCAGGTCAGCTGTAAGAAAATTCACAAAATGTTGTTTTAGTACATGTTCCCAGGATATACAAGAGTAAATAATATAAATACATGGCAGGAAAACTGGTCACTGAGCTAGTCGAAAATAGGATGGTGATTATGTTTTCTCACATAAGAATGACTGGCATGCCCACTATTCTGTGTGTTAGAGAGATAGTATACACATATATAATTGAACGGTACAATTTATAAATCAATATTTTTATAAACATGTATGTACCTACTCTTTTTGATAATTTTACATGGAGATTTTTAAATTATGGGTGACCTTGAGATTAATGTTGCTTTGTATGTTTAATTATTACTGTATGCATTTTATTTCTGCTAATTTTGCTCAATATGTTATCATGAGGCAAAGATATTGGGTTTAACACGTAATCAAATTAAATACTATTCTCATTCATAAACCATTTAGCTATGTGTTCCTAATGTTTAAAGTAAGGGTCCATGTGACTTTCATTGTTGGCTGTATGTATCCAGCTGCTTTCTTCTCCATTATGAAGTTGAGATTAACAGACCTCCTGAACCTGAGATGCACACATAAAATCCATAATGACCAAATATCATACAACTTATAAAACTAATCTTTTATCGCCAATGGTTTCAGCTCAGATTTTAAAATGTTTTTTTCCATAATAATGTTCTTAGTAAAGAGTCTGTTTCACTGGGAGCAGAATAAACCTTAAAAATCTCCTACAAAGTATTTGAGGGGACAAAGAAACTATTATAGCCTATACATTTAATGATAATGTTAAATAAATGTTAATATCTTCAGCACAAGAATATTGTTGTTAATAGGGTAAGGCATCATATCTATATCCAATTGTCTAAAGTTTTCATATATGTTCATATATCTTTAAATATGCTATTATACTTGATATATATGTATGAGAAAATATAGCAAATATAAAAATATGTATATAAACATTCTAGAATTCATTGAGCACACATATCCATTTTTGGAAACCTGAAAATCTTTTAAGTAAAAGGTATTTTTCTTTGTATTCGGCATGCCTATGATTCAACAGAAACATGTTATGTTTCAAAAGAGTTTAAAATATCTTTAGACTACTGACTTTTAAACAAAAGCATGTTTAATTGAGGAATGCTTCTATAAGACAAAAAATATTGTTTATTGTTTAGATGTTTTCATTTTAGTGCATTTTGGATTACTATCTGTGAAATAAAATTTGATATAGTTATATAGACGCTCTAGCATCAACTTGGGATTTTATGGCTGTCTGCTCACAGATGATTTAAGGAGAGGGACTGACTAGATGTCAAGGAAAAATGGCTCCCACCCACCTGTCACTCAGGCACCACACATGATCAGATACCTGAGATTATCAGACTCTCCTATTTGCTCTTTAAATTAAATCTTAGGCAATCAAGAGCCTGCCACATTTAAATCAGGATATTTCTAATGTGGCATAGTTGTCATTAGTGCCAAATTTTTAAAATATTTTTCTGCACTTACAGGAGAAGCCGAAGACAAGATGTGAGACATGGAAATCCATTGACACAATGCCGAGGGTTCAATCTAAAAGGTATGAGAAGAGAGGGAGGATTACTGGGGTACACAGAAGCAACATTCTGTACTTCATTTAGTTAGGGATTTTCACCCAAGTCATTCACTTAAGCGTGTGTCGTCCTAAATCGGTAAATTATTTGTTAGTGGTAATTAAACTTAAACGATCATCATGCAAATACTGAACCACAAAACACAAGTGTTCTGGAGCAAGCAGCCACCCTGTGTGAGCGGGAAGGTCTCTCATACAGATGGCAAACGCAGATTTTCTTAGCTACTTATTTCTTTCTGAAGCAAAAGTTTTTCCTTTGAAACTGACTAACAACATAATAGACACTATTTTATTGAAGAAAATACACATAAGAAAACATTTAAAATTTTAGTTAATTTGAACCAAAGACCTCAGTACTGTTTAGAATATTCACACTGCATGACAATCTGCCAGGCGTTGTGTGATGCTTACTGTCTTCCCAAACATAAACATAGAATTTACTGATAATTCACTAATCATTCCCTATTCTCTAGTGCCTGCCGAGAGCCACCCTACCTTCCTAAGAATTTGAATATTGTACATCCTTTTTACAGTGGACTCACACAGTATCTGCAGTGTTTAGTGTTGCTTTTTTTATGTTTTCAACCTCTTGAACATGCATATGAATTTTTCGTATTTATAGAATTCATTATATGTTCATAGCATATTTTGTTTATTTATCCCTTTCTAGAGACATATACTGTTCCCAATTCTATAGATGCAGAGAATAAAACTTCAGATATCCAGGCTGGGATTCAGTCGCAGGCCCGGAGTCCTGTTTGGCAGTTAACACAACACCCTCCCCCTCTTGACAAAGAGAGACCATTTTGTTAAACAGCTCCTTGATTGCTTCCCTCCTCCTCACACAGCTCTTATTTCTGGTTGTCTGGTACTGCAGGCATGTGATTGTTATAGGTAAAAGTATATTGAAATGTTCATCTAATAAACTTGATAAAATTAAAGCAACAACAGAAGCTGAAGTGAAGAGTGTCAGTCAGGTCTGCAGCCCTAGCAGTGAGGTGTAGGAGGCAGCAGTCCTGAGCCAGAGAGGAAGACTCACAGTTACTACATATTTGAGTATAGTAAAGAATGCCATTCCTATTCCTTACTACGGTAACTGCAAGACATCACTCCGAGGAAGATTTTTATTTCACTGTTTTATACATCTAATTCAGGGGAATGCATCTGTTCTGCATTTGCTATGCATGGAGCAATTTTTATAAAGCATTACGCCAGTTCCTGTTTATAATGTCCCTTTTGACCATGGTGAGAATAGTGGCACTTGACACACGGTCAGATATCTGTGCTGACTTTGAGCTTTGGCTCAAGTGCTTACTTGTGATAATCTCATTCACTGTTTAAAGCCTATACAAAAACCGATTTCTCTCCCTGACTTATAAAATAAACCATTCTGTTACTCATTTAATATCTGTCTCCTTTCGGTAAGTGCTTTGTTTGCTGTAAAGCTTTTATTAAAGTTTTAAAATGTTATAGTCTATGATTTTGAAATGAATAAAATGAGCACAGAGATGGTTCAAGTAACTCGTCTCACGTTACACAGCCAACAGTGTGGATTCGCAGGAATTTATCCCAAGTTCCTGTTACTCCAAACGCTGGCTACTCAATTACTGCATCACACTGTGGACATAATAGGCTTTCTGTTTGAGCTTCTTCTATTCCACACTGAGTATGGTTTTATGAGTGGCACGAACCACACTCCCATTTGGCCTGGCACTTCACACTGCATTCACAGTGTATTTCTTCATTAGAACACATGCATGTGCAGATATTGTACATAATATAGTATATTTCTTTATGATTCATAAGCACACTGCGCAACTGAGAAAATCTAACTAAAAGGCATATTGTAATAATTAGATAGCCATATAATACTTAGATAATTAAAAGTACATTTGAATCCTTAGGGAAGAGCAATAAATGTGTACCAATACAACCTTAGATAATTTTGTACAGTCTGTTTTACTTTACATTTAAACAAAACTGTTAGAGCCTATGGAAACATCTTCTTGTTAAATTGTACCTATTCTCTTGGAGACAGCCATCCTCGGCACAATCTTAGAGAAAGAAACATTCACATGGAAGAGTCATCTCTGAAATCAGTTCTCTTTCTCACTGCTGTGATTTTTGCTTTTCAGCATACAGAAATGCGGCTGAAATTGTTCAGTACGGAGTAAGAAATAACAGCACTTTCCTTGAGTGTGCTCCAAAGTCTCCACAGGCATCTATCAAGTGGTTGCTGCAGAAAGACAAAGACAGGAGGAAGGAGGTGAGAGCCCGGCCCCCACCTTCCATTCATCCATCACTGCTGTAGAAGGAGTACTAAATCACCATTCCTCAGGGAGTCACAGATGAAACGGGGAAGGAGAGACATAGAAACATCCTTTTATGTCAATGGCATGTCAAGTGTCATCTCCTTTAAAATCTTTTGTCCTTAGAGTTGAAGGATTAATCAGAAATACCCACTGCCAGCCACCGCTAAAGCCTAGTGTTTGTAACAAGAGTGCAAGTGTTAAGAAGGAGTCAGAAAAGAAGCACTTGTGAAAGATATAAGATGTGTTCAAATCCAGAAGCAAAGACTGCATACAACAGCACCTTTGTGTGACTCATAAGATAAAAGGACCTTTAAAACTGCTCCATTTTCCTCAGTAAGAAATTACTTTGAACGTTAACTCTTTGCAGCAAGGGGCATTTTTCTTCTGTGTGGTCATGTTTCCACTGCATTAGCATTCATGAAACTTACATGTCATTCAGGTAATTTACGCGATCATTGTGTATGAGATAATTGGATTTATTTATTAGGATGGTAAAAGTGCTCTAAATTTGCAAATAAACACATTCCTACTCTAAATTTTCATTTATTATAAAGGTTTAAAAAGAATAACATTGTAAATTGTCAGACAGCAACGCATTGTAAATACTGAACTCAATAATATTGATATCATACAGTCTTGACAAGTGAGAAGAAAAAAATTACATGTACATACACGCAGCCCCTAATTCTAAAATTGCCTGTTGCTAATACACTAACAATTTTGATGGAGCCAAGTAAACTTGGACAACTGCTACATTTGGATTCTAATGTAGGGGATTTTATTCCTGTGTATTGTTAATTAAGGCAAGTGCACACCACTAAGAACTGTAGAAGGCAGACCCTCTTAAAGTGACTGGAACCTCACGCTCCACTGAAAAATAAAACATCTAACTCCCACACTTGCCTGTTCAACTATGTTACATGGTCTTTTGCAACTTTGAATTCCCTGAGGCTGAAACATTAAGTCATAGGCTGATGACCATTTACATATATGAAGAGTCAACTCTGTGGAAGAAAGGACTGGGTGGATGGGCCTCCCTATGTCCTCTGAATTATTTTAAATTTTGTTTGGGGGATTTTGCAGAGAACCCAGTTTTGGCTCCCTGCACCCACATTAGGAAGCTCATAAACTTCTCTAATTCCAGTTTCTGGGAATCCGAATCACTCTGATCTCTGCAGGCTGGCACCTGTAGGTACATGAAACATAATAACTCACTCAAGATTACACATTTTAAATCTAAATACGATCTTTGAATTGGATTTTATTAACAATGAAATGTATTTTTACAGAACTTTCATAGTGTAAAATATTTACCTGTATTGCATTACCTCTCTAGATTTTGGTGATATTTCTGTTTTTGTTCAGAGAATCCAGATTATACATGTCATCAAATTTCTCTCCACATGGATTCTCAATCTCTTCATTGGCAATTGTAAACCAAATTGATCTCATGTGTGCAGCCAATATCCAGCCATTGATTTCTTTATGCATTATAGTGACTAAACATTACCACATGTTTTTTATTACCACGTAGAAATAAATTTTCTTGAAGTCTTGCAAGGTAATGTCCTTGCAACTAATTTTTAGACACTCAACAGTATGTGATAATTGGACCAGGTGATTGAATATACTCAAAATTCTTCGTGTGTGTGTGTGTGTGTTGAGAATATTTATTGAAAATAAAGAAATGAAGCACATAATATTTGCTTTGTGCTTTTACAAGTGAGTAATTTTTCAAAACTAAAAAATAACTTTAGGACTAGATACCATGTAAGAGTTCCATTCATATAAACATTTCCTATGAATCAGGTACCAAAGAATCCCCCCAAAACAAAACACACACACACACACACACACACGCACACGCACACGCACACACATACAACTAAAACCACCCTACCAATTTTGTGTTTGTAAAGAGCGAAACTGCATTTGTCTGAAGAAAATTGTCTTAGTTAAGGTAACGGTTGCTGTGATGAAACACCATGACCAAAGCAACTTGGGAGGAAAACGTTTTATTTAGCTTACATTTGCATATCACTGTTCATCACTGAGGAATTCAGGACATAAAGTCAAACGGGACAAAAATCTGGAGACCGGAACTGATGCAGAGGCCATGGAGGAGTGCTGCTTACTGACTTTTTGCCCTTGGCTTGCTCATCCTCCTTTCCTTTCCTTTCCTTTCCTTTCCTTTCCTTTCCTTTCCTTTCCTTTCCTTTCCTTTCCTTTCCTTTCCTTTCCTTTCCTTTCCTTTCCTTTCCTTTCCTTTGAAAGGATTAAGTATTACTTTATTTTTAATGTCATAAGAGGAATATACTGAAAAGAGAACAGATCAGTTTGGTGCATTTTTCCTCTTTCTGTTTATTATCCTTGTTTCATATAATACATTCTAGCCATAGCCTCCCCTCCCACCACTTCTCCTAGCTACTTGCCCACCTTCTCTCTCCCTGAGATTAATTGATTCTCTATTTCCCTTCAAAAATGGTAGGCCTGTCAGGGATATCAATGGAACAGGTCATAACAAAAGCAATATGACTAGGCACACATTCCTATATAAAGGCTGATAAGACAAATCAGTATAAGGAAAATGATCCCAAGAGCAGGCAAAAGAATCAGAGATTCTGCACTCCCACTGCTAGGAGTCTCATAAAAATCCCAAGCTAAATAACCATTACATACATACAGAGGACCTAACACAGACCCCTGCAGGCTCCGTGATTGCTTCAGACTACTTTCTTATAGAACTCAGGACCACTAGCCCAAGGATGATGTCACCCACAATGGGTAGGGCTCACTCCTGTCAATCATTCATTAAGAAAATGACATACTACAGGAGCTTATGGAAGCGTCTTCTCAGTGAAGGTTCCTTCCTTTCAGACAACTCTAGCTTGTGTCAAGGTGATATAGAACTAGTCAGCACAGGAACACACTTCGGGTTTTCCATTGTGTCTTAATTCACTGTCTTATTTCAGTGCCAGGAGGACAAAATTATACATTGCAGAGAAAAGGGTACATCTACAGTGGATCTAACAATATCACTGTATACTTTGATAAGGAAGATCCTCAATGCTGTTGCCTAGTTGTGAAAGTCAACCATGTATTGTATATGTTGATTGTGTTATGTTAAAAAATATAGTCTTCCATTTGGGACATTCACTATGTTTCTCTCATAGGTTAAACTGAATGAGCGCATTATAGCCACTTCCCAAGGACTGCTGATTCGCTCTGTTCAAGATTCTGACCAAGGACTCTACCACTGCATTGCCACTGAGAACAGCTTCAAACAGACCATAGCCAAGATTAATTTCAAAGTTTTAGATTCAGAAATGGTGGCTGTTGTGACAGACAAGTGGTCCCCATGGACCTGGGCTGGCTCTGTGAGGGCTCTTCCCTTCCATCCAAAGGACATCCTGGGGGCATTCAGCCACTCGGAAATGCAGCTCATCAATCAGTACTGCAAAGACACCCGGCAGCAGCAGCAGCTGGGTGAAGAACCACAGAAGATGAGAGGGGACTATGGCAAGCTGAAGGCTCTCATCAATAGCAGGAAAAGCAGAAAC
>NC_047672.1:68253948-68335186 GCF_011762505.2 Arvicanthis niloticus
GTAAAGTAACATCATTACGTTCTCTGCTCTTCATCCAGCATATCCCAGAATTTTCAGAGCTTAATACCCAGTGCTCATTCCTTCCTTCTTTGTAAGTATTGTTAACAGTCATTGGAAATAGTAACTCAGAATGTCCGGGGAAAGTGCCTTTAATGTAAAGTTCACTCATGTCCAATATGAAACTAAGCCTTGCTGAATTAGAAAGCTTCTTTGTTGCCTTAAAATATTTTTACCTTCTTCCTTAATCCCATGAAAACTTATCATTCTTGGGATTTTCATTTACTGTGACCCTCCACTCACAACGCTAAAGAACATATGGGGTGTGACCTTGTGCAACAGAATTAGTTTAGAAATGAAGAATTCTAAGTCTTGGCTGTACATAGTAAGCGTGGGGATTTAGGAAGTGATCGGCTGTCCTTACAAACCCTTAACTCACTGCACTCTTTCGTAGTTCAGAAAAGCTGAAAGGTTTTCTTGTCCAGCACAGATGTTAATCCCTGTTGGCAGGGAGAGATATCCAGGAAATCTGGCTGGGCTTGTAATTCTCCAAGTCCCTCAGCCTGCTGCAAAGCACTGAGGAATAATGACTCAAGAAGATGATGAAGAATTTGACATGATCCGGATCCAAATTCAAGGCCATGGGAATGAGGGTTCAGGTGGGTGTGCCTGACCACGAGGTGTGTGCGATGTGCTGCTGTGCCACAGAGAACTTGAGGGAGCAAAGCCAGAGGATGCTCCCGGAGACTCGAGCCATCAAAGCTGAGTCCTTATGCACAGTTAGTCAGGGAAATTGAAATTGTGAGCCAGAGATGTTTGGTAATAATAATAGAAATTCATACCAGGCACGAACAGCAGCATTTATCACAGTCTCAGCATTTGGAAATGCCTTGCTGTTAGCATGATTACTTCAGCTCTGACCAGAAATCCCACTGTTGGCATATGGTGCACTCATGTTCTCACAGTACTTCCCAGAGCTCTGTCTGCTTTTTGGCGTGCAGCTACAAGATCCCCTGGCTCGCATTCTTCAGTATTGGGTAGGCTTTTACTTTTAGGGAGAAAAAATTCAAAAACAATAAATGCCACTTTAAAATTACTTCCTATTGTGCAGGAAACCACAGGTAAAAATTCATTGAGAATACTGTCTCAAGAACTTAGCCTCCACACTGCAATTTAGATGTGACTGAACCCACCCTGGGGTGCTAAAGTGACTTAGATTATCTAAAAATTAATTCAATTAAAAATAATGCGAAAAATGTGTTTGAGTTTGGAAGCGTGCTATGTTTGCTTTGCAATAAGCAGTCTTCCTCAGAAAGGTGCCTTGGAAATACCCGAGGTGTTTATGACACAGGGCCAGAGTCAGCATTCGCCACCATGCTATATCCTCCTGGCTGACAAAAGTCAATCTGTATTGCTTTGAAGTTGTTCATTTTAACAGAAGATCTTCCTGTTACCCTAGTTCTTTGCCGATAGTTAAAAGGCACTCTTCTCTTTGTTCTCTGTGGTCAGCTTTTAAGATTGCCCTCCAAGTTAAATCACAGTGTTTGACTTATTCTCTTAAGCCAATGACTTTCCAGGTTTGTCATGATATTGCAAATGGCAATGTGTCCCTTTTTTAAGGCCCCAAACTGTTACAACTGTACCATTCCCATGATGCAGAAGAAATCAAGTTATTTCTTTATCACTTGTTCTTTTGAGCATCAATTGAAAAAAAAAAAACAAAAAAAAACAACAACAACCTACCCTTTTATGTTTAATTGAAGTTCAATTATTTTAACTGACGTATAAAATATGAAATTGTATGACTATATTTTCTGGTTTCAATTTGACTCAGGAATCCATAAGGTGCCCAGGAATAATAGTGAAAAGTCACATCTTTATTTTTCAGAATGGGAAGCAGAGATTCCACAATGAAAATGCCCCAGTCAAGGAAGAGTTCATTGCAGCAGCGTCTAAGAGGAAATCTGGACTTCAGCCATCAAAGAGCTGGAGTTTATTTAGCTCATGTCCCAAATGAGAAAATCCCTCTTTGCATCAGTCATATTACAGGGCCACCGTTCTGTTCCCAAGATGCCTACTGAATCCTACAGCCATACAGAAAATAGCTCTTTGCAAAGAGGGTCTTTGGTTCTCTCTTGATGGGTGGGACTGACAGTGATGCCCTCAATGGGACTGTGACCTTGGACCTGTGTCCTGCTACGCCCTGTACTCACAGGACCTGAGATGCAAAGGCTCCGCACCTCCAACCCACACCATCGACCTGTGTCCTGCTACGCCCTGTACTCACAGGACCTGAGATGCAAAGGCTCCGCACCTCTCAACCTTGTTCCGAGGCCAGCACTGGGGCAGGTCCAAGATTCACCTCCATGTGCAAATCTTACACCCTGGCGACCCCAGTGAAGGATGGATTAGATGTGGGGATGGATGAGGGAAAGTGACATTCTGTGGTCCCAAGAGAAATGTGTCAGAACAGAGGGGTTACCCTTTCAAGACTAATGCCTCTCAGCCCTACTCCGTCCCAAAGACTGCCCTTTTCTTGCCAGAAACAGGTGCTACAGTGGACTGCACAGGATCACTGCATTTCCTAGAGGCTTCATCTGGGATCTCCACCAAGCAGGAGGACCATCCCTGTGAGACGGAAGGTTCATGTGTAGCCCTGTTGGGATCAGTAAGAAGTGCTTTGGAGGTAACACAGATTTTGTTTTTGTTGTTTTTTGTTTGTGTGTTTGTTTGTTTGTTTGTTTCTGCTCTAAGTTTCCATCTGTCAGTCTGGTGGCTGTATCTTTCAAAGTTAAAATCCAGATGCTTGACTCACTGAAATCAGGATGACACTGGAAAGAGACAGGTCCTATGACTAATATTCCTGATTCTGAGTCTTTGAAGGTTTGTCCTGGACACATTTCAAAGAATTTTATACCTGAACATGGATGCACAGTCCAGCTTACTACTGGTACAGGTCTGAGCACTGCTAAGAGAGGCTTGCTTGATTTCTTCGACCCTTACAGGGTTAGTGGACTTGCTCTGGAACTCTCTAGCCCAGCCCATTCGTAGTGTCCCCTTCACCTCCCCCATCGCACACAGCTTTAAAACTTCACTACTTTTATTCAGAAAAAATAGTAGAGCAGAGAAGACACCTCCCCTGCATTCCTGGGGGTAGGCAGAAAACATAGGTCAGGTGTGAGGATGGTTTTCTCCCCCAGGATTAGCTAGATCTACTTCTCTTGTGACTCAGACACTTCCTGGTCATCTGCTCCAGTGACATTCCTGATTTACAATGTCTGCCCTAGTACGTGGGTGGAAGGATCTTTTCTGTTCCCCCATTGCACACTGGAGAGACCCTGGGTGCCCAATGTGAGGACCCCATGGACAGTACCATATGGCTCCCTGCTGAGCCACTATGCATTGTGGGATCAGAGCTCCTGTTCCTCCTTAGTGACGGAAAATCACTGCTGTGGTTTTGTTAGACAGGTCCAGGTGACTGCTTCCCATGCAAAGCCATTGGTGAAATTTCTGTGGGTCCTTTGCCAAAATCCCAAAGCAAAATCCAAGGGTTCAAAGGACATTTCCATCAATTTCCCAGTTTCCTTTTCCATAGGAACTTTTTGTTAACACCTAGCTTTCAACATGCTTCCATGTTCAGTCTTTCCTGGATAACTACAGTGAAGTATTGCAGTTGTACAGTTCCCAATCTGGCCTTGGCTTGCTCAGCTAAAACTTTGTTATATATTTTATAAGGTATAGATTCTATATTGTAATGTCCTGTGCAAAAGAAAAAATAATGAAATTATAAATTTTATTGTTTTAACATGTATGCATGCTTAGAGATTTTATGTTTTAAAATAAAATTTATGATTTATTAAAAATATATAAAATTTACTGTTCTCCCAACTGAATCATATTGGCAATGATAGACTTACACACACTTAACAGGTATCATGTGACATTTTGATCCATATATTCATCGTGCAAAACTTAGATCAGGTTACACATATCTGACCCTTCAAACATTATTGTTGTTATGCTGACTCCATTTAGAACCAGTTCTTACAACTATGAAACTATTACTGCATCATTATTTGATCTACGTGCTAGCAAATAAAATGCCAAAAAGTTTCCTTAATTATTAGCACTCTTTGACCAACTGTTGTCAGGTTCTATCCTCTTCTGTCATAATTCATCCTTCTCTCAGCTACATTGTGATCAAGGTAAAGAGAAATAATCAACATATGTGACTGTGTCATTTCTGTGCATGTCTTATTTCACTTGCCATAATGACTTTCAATTGTATCTACTTTGTCGCATTGACAGGGCCTTGTCATTTATAGTGAATACCATTCTATTGTGGATGGGTACCATATTCTCTGTTTATCTGTTGATAGGGCATTAGACCATATTTCTTAGCTTTTAGAGTAGTGTACAAGTGAACATAAGGGTGCAGATATTAACTGCCTCTGTTTGTGTGTGTTTGTGTCTGTGTGTATATTTGTGTATATATATGTATGTATATATACATACATATATACATATATATTTGTATATATATAAATATATTTGTATATATATTTGTATATATATATAATGTATATACATATACATGTATATATATATACAAATATATATACAAATATATATTTGTTGTATATATATATATGTATGTATATATACATACATATATATGTATATATATGTATACATATATATTTGTGTATATATATATGTATGTATATATACATATATATACATATATACATATATACATATACATATATATTTATATATATGTATATATAAATATATATATATATATATATATTTATATATATATATATATATAAATATATATATATACATATATATATATATATATACATATGTATATATATATATATATGTATATATACATATATACATATATATTTGTGTATATATATACATACATATATACATATATGCATATATACATATATACATATATACATATATACATATATACATGTATACATGTATACATATATACATATATACATGTATGTATATACATATATACATATGTATATATGTATATATGTATATACACTTTATATATATATATATACTTTACATCTTGCTCACTTCACTCCTCGTCTCCTCCTCCCACAATCCTCCCCCATCTCCTCTCCTTTTCTCTTCTGAGTGGGTAGGGTCCCCTGGGTATCCCCCACCATGGTATTTCAAGTCCCTTCTGAGTCTAGGCACTTCCTCTCCCACTGAGGCAAGACAAGGCAGCCCAACTAGAACAACACATCCCACATACAGACAACAGCATTTGGGATAGCCCCTGTTCCATTTGTGCAGGAGCTACATGAAGACTGAGCTGCATATCTGCTACATATAAAGCATGTGAGCCTAGGGTCCATGCCGAGTAGGCTGTTTGGTTGGTAGCTCAGTCTCTGAGACCCCAAGTGTCTAGGTTAGTTGATTCTGTTGGTCTTCCTGTGTACTTCCTATTCCCTTAGGGACTGCACTACTTCCTCCCATTCTTCCATAAGAGTCCCCAAGCTCCATCCTCTGGCTGTGAGTGTCTGCCTTTGTCTGAGTCAGTTGGTGGGTCAGTTTTCTCAGAAGACAGCCATGCTAAACTCCTCTCTATAAGTATAACAGAGTATCATTAATAGTGTCAGGGATTGGTGCTTGCCAATGAGATGGATGAGTCTTAAGTTGGGTCAGTTATTAGTTGGCCATTCCCTCAGATTCTGCTCAATCACTTGTGCCCACAATTCTCTTAGACAGGATAAATTGTGTTTCAAAAGTTTTGTAGGTTGGTAGGTATCCCTATCACTCTACTGAAACTCCTGTCTTGCCAGCATGCAGCCCCCTCAGGCTACGTATCCCTAAAGTAGTGAGTCATAGATAAGAACAACCTCATTCATTCTTGGGAGCCTCCCCTTTTCCAAGTCTTCATCTATTACTGGATATGCCTCCTACCTGCTCCACCCATTCCCCTGCCCCTCTCTCACCCAACCCAGAACTCCCACACCCCTCCTGATCCTCAATCCCACCCAGTTTCTCCCCGTCATCTGTGCTCTACGACCATTCCAGTCCCTCTTCAATGTAAGGCTCACATATCCTTGCTTGTGCCCTCAGTCTGTCCAGCCTCCTTGGAGCTGTGGTCTATAGCATAGGCATACTGTATTTTATGGTTAATATCCACTTATAAGTGAATAAATACTTGGATGCCCTTTTGTTACTGGGTTACCTCCATCCAGATGATATTCTAAGATTTACCTGGTAAATTCTTAATGTCTTTGTTTTTTTATAGCTGAATGTTATTCCATTGTGTAGATGTACTACATCTTCTTTATTCATTCTTCAGTTCAAGAACACATCTGAGTTGTTTCCAGTTTCTGGATATTACAAATAAAGCTGCTACAAATACAGTAGGGTAAGCCTGAGCTGGAAGAGCCTCTTTCGGATATTTGGTCAGGAGTTAGAGCTGGTCTTGAGGTTTAACAATTCCTAGTTTTCTGAAAAACTGTAAATTGATTTTCAAAGTGGTTGTTCAAGTTCTCATTCCCACCAGCAATGGAGAAATGTTCTTCTTGCTCCATATTTTCCCCAGCATGTTCTATCACTTGTGTTTTTATTGTAACCATTCTGATGATTGTAAGATGGAATCACAGAGTTGTTTTGATTTGCATTTCCCTGATGACTAAGGACTTTGGACATTGCTTTAAGTGCTTGTTGACCATTTGAGGTTCCTCTGTTGAGAATTCTTTGTATAACTCTGTGCCCCAATATTTAATTGGATTATTTGGGTTGTTGGTGTTTAACTTCCTGAGTTCTTTATAATTTTTTGAATATTAACCCTCTTAAGATGTAGGGTTAGCAAAGATTTTTTCCCCAGTCTGTGGGTTGCTGATTTGTCTTATTGACAGTGTCCATTGCCTTACAGAAGCTGTTCAGTTTCACGAGTTTCCATTTATCAATTGTTATCGTAAAACCTGAGCCATTGGTGTTCTGTTCAGAAAAATTGTCTCCTGTACCAATGCATTTAAGGGTGCTTCTCACTTTCTCTTCTATGAGATTTAGTGTGTCCAGTTTTATGTTGAGGTTCTTAATCCACTTGGGCTTGAATTTTGTACAGGGTGATAAATATGGATCTATTTTCATTTTTATACTCATCGATATCTAGTTAAACCAGCACCATTTGTTGAAGATGCTTTTTTCCCCTCATTGTCTGTTTTTGGCTTCTTTATCAAAAATCAAGTTCATGGGTGTGTGGGTTTATTTCTGGGTTTCTTATTTGATACCATTGATTGATGTGTCTGATTCTGTTCCAATACTATGTAGTTTTATCATTATTGCTCGGTGCTATAATTTGAGGTCAGGGATGGGAATTCCTCCCAAAGTTTACTTTATTGCTCAGGATTTTTTGGTTATTCTGGGTTTACTGTTTTTCCATTTGAGTTGAGAATTGCTCTTTCAAGGTCTATAAAAAATCGTTTTGGAATTTTGATGGGATTGCATTGAATATGTAGATTGCTTTTAGTAAGATGGGCCTTTTGTATATATTAATCTTACTTTTCCATGAGCTTGGGAGATTTTTACATTTTCTGTTATCTTTTTCAATTTCTTTCTTCAAGGAATTGAAGTTCTCATCATGCAGATCTTTTGCTTCCTTGGTTAGAGTTATACCAAGATATTTTATATTATTTGTTAATATCATAAAAGGTGTTGTTTCCCTAATTTGTTTCTCAGGCCATTTATCATTTTTATAGAGGAAAGGTGCTGATTTTTTTTTTTTTTTTTGAGTTAGTTTTGTAACCAGCCACTTGGCTGAAGCTATTTATCAGCTATAAGAGTTTTCTGGTAGAATTTTTTGGGTTGTTTATGTATATTATAATCTACAAATAGTGATACTTTGACTTTTTCCTTTCCAATTTGTATCCTCTTGATCTCCTTTAGTTGTTGCTCTGGCTAGAACTTCAAGTACTATATTGAATAAATAGGGTGAAAATGAGGAGCTTGTCTTGTCCCTGATTTTAGTAGAATCACTTAAATATTGCTCTGGCTAGAACTTCAAGTACTCTATTGAATAAATAGAGTAAGAGTGGTCAGCCTGTCTTGTCCCTGATTTTAGTAGAATTGCTTTAAATTTCCCTCCATTTAGCTTGATGTTGGCTACTGGCTCCCTGTATATTGCTTTGATTATTTTTATGTATGTGCCTTGTAGTCCTGATCTCTCTAATACTTTCAACCAGAAGGAGTGTTTGATTTTGTCAAAGGCCTTATCAGCATTTAATGAGATGATCACATGATTTTTCTCTTTCAATTTGTTTATATGGTGGATTACATTGATGGATTTTCATATATCAAACAATCTCTGTGTCCCTGAGATGAAGCCTACTTAATCATGATGATGATGTTTTGGAAGTGTCCCAGAATTTTGTCTGCTAGTATTTTTGCATTAATGTTCATAAGAGAAATCAGTCTGAAGCAGAGATATATTTTAATTAGATTGATTTATTAACTAGCTTAACTTAATATGTAATAGATACCATAATATATACACATATATATTTTAAAACATCACACTGTAATTTATATATTTTAACTCCTTTTAAATAATTTATGTATAAAATAAATTAAATAATGTATAGGTGTTTGGTAAAGAAAAGAGAAAGATAGATGCCTTTTATGTTGATCCCTGTACCATTCTCCTTTATTAATTAGTTGTGAAGTTTTGGTGAGGCCTTAGGCCATACAAAATGTTGCATTTCATAATATATTAACTGGGATAACTTTAGGTTCTTTTCTGATTTGGTTGTCTTTTATTTCTTACCTGATCTCTATTTTTACCAGAACTTACTAGAACTACATTGACAAAGTAGCTAGAGTGGACATTTTTGCCCTTACTAGATCTTAGAATAATATTTTCAGACTTTTTACCATTTAACTAAGATGTTAGCTATGGGATTTTCAAAACTGGCTTTTATGGGTTTGAATAAATTTTTTCTCTGGGTCTTTACTTAAAAAGCATGTTAAATTTTGTCAAATACGATATATAGTTTATCAATCAATATACTAATGTAAGGTATCACGTTGACTGACTTGCTTTTGTATCCAAGGACAAACCATTTTTTTTTATGTCATATGATCTTTTGGATGTGCTATTGGATTTTGCTCATAGCATTTTATTGGGAACATTTGGTCTCATGGTCATCATAGGTATTGGTCAATCGTTTTCTTGTGGTGTCTCTATCTGGCTTTGGTATCAGTGTAAGTCTAGCTTCAGAAAGAGAAGTTTGGAAGTCTTCCCTTTATTCTATTTTACTATGTACTACATGTGAGGTAGAGTGTGTGGTTTTATATACTGTGTCCCAGTCTTTTAATGATAACTCACTAAATCTTAACCCAGGAGATCAGATTTCATTAGTATCACTATGTTAGAGATGAGAGAACTAAAGGCAGAAAATTTAATGTTTCTCCCAGTGTCACAAATGTAGCAAGCGACAGATAAAGGATTTACATGAAGACATTTTGGATCAAGATTGTCCTGATATTTGAAAAAAAAAAGATATTAAGTCTATGTCAATTCTAGTAACTTAGACAAGCCAGAACAAGTTTATGTGGTGTAAGAAATAGTCATACTAGCCTAGTTATATATTAAATTACATGGGCTGTCTACCAAGAAGTTGAAACTCAATTGTTGAAGACACTGAGATTCTGTAACAACCTCCTGCCCAACTTACTTTCTCTTCTTTTTGGAGTATCAGAATTCTCTTATCTACTAAGAGAGTAGTTGCTTTGAACACAGGTTATTGTTTGTAGTGTTTTGCATTATTTGGTTGAAATAACCTTGGCAGGCAAGCATTAGAGTCAAAATAGTCCCAACAAAAGATGATTGGTTTCACTGGATTACATTGGTGATATCTTATGCTGTTATTACAGTAACATAGTTGTGTCTTCACAAAGTTTAGGAGAGAAAAAAAAACATGGGTAGAATTCACTGCTGAGGCCATTCTCATGGAAGTAGTTGTGCCTACTAATGTCAGCAGGAGAGAAAAGAGCTCAATAAAACTACCTGGAATAATACAAGCCTCAACACTCATTAATAGAAACAAAACGTTCACCCCTGTAATAGGCTTTCAGAGTAGTGAAATGCAACAGTAGGCAGGGCAAATTTAGGTCATATTTTGATAAAGACTCTAGAAGTCATTCTTCAAACCTATAGTTTTTCTATCTGGTACCAAAAGTGAGGCTCTTGCCAGTGGCTGTCATCAGACACTTCCATTCCCATAACAGTAGAAATTTCCATTCTTTGAGTTTGAATGAGGCAAAAAGAAGCAGAAAAACAAATAAATTAGAACTTTAACACAATGGGACAAGTGTTTAAGAGACCAGATCTTATGTGGGGACTCACTGGATCATGAATATTGAGTTAAAATGTATGGGTTTTTTAAAAGTTGCTAAGAGATACTGTCATAATGTGGCACTTAGGCATCGCTGAAAACAGTACAGAAATTCTCATAAAATCCTAGATACCTGCTTTTTAAATTTTTACTACAAACACTCATTAAAGGAAAGTTTTATTACATTATTTATGTGTGTGTGTGTGTGTGTGTGTGTGTGTGTGTGTGTGTGTTTGTGTGCATGTGACATGTGGAGATCAGAGGACAACTTACAGGATTCAGTTGTCTTTTTCCATCATATAGGTCCTGGGTATTAAAACTCAGTTGGTCAGGCTCTGAGCAACAACTTTTATCCACTGAGCCATCCTGCAGGCATGAAAATTTTGACTCATCTGTCTATATGATGAGATTTATCCAGGCTCTGGAGGTAGTGATATATGTTCTCTTCTACACTTGGCACTATAATCATTCTTTGGCCACCACCTCTGCTGGCCCCTGTCACAGCATCTTTAAGGGTCTTCCATAGGATGAAGGCTGCTAACTGCCAAGTCTGCTTTTGAAAGCTCCATTTTCTGTTGGCTCCTGTGACTGTTCTACTCCAGCATTCCTTCCAGGCTCTGTCAGTACTTCCTCTTCCAGCCCATCATTAAAGTCAGTGCTCCTCGGATTTCTGTTTAGACTACTTTATATTTTCACTGATTCTCTTGTCTTGAGTAATCTCATGCAGGTCCTTGGCTTTAATGATCTCCAACCAGTTAGTCACATGATCATACCCATTTCCTGCCACTTCTCTTCTCTCTAGTCCCTTCCTATTATAAGATCTATATGCACCTCAGAAATAGCAGCATCTCAAAGATGAGCACAATGAATCTACATGCTTCATTTCCAGTTTAGTTCTACAATGACTATAAATGTTAAGCACATCAGTCTATCAACCCAATTATACAAGAGACTACTTTTAAATGTTCTCTATAAAGCTTAATTCGATTCCTTTTGTATTTCTCTGACAGAATTTATGTCGATTTCAAGCTTCCATGTCATAGTTTGGATTGCCAGTATCTTACATCAAACTTATTAAAACATCATTCATTTAATCTTCTACAGTAGAATATTTCTGCAATATTATTGACAGTGTCAATCTCCTTTTTAAAAATTGTGTATTGCCTCAGTCCAATACCCATTAGCTAGCTTCTTGGGGCCTTTCCTTGTTCACACTCTTCTTCTTACCAGCCCCCACTAGGCGATCTCTAATTCCCTTTAAAGCCCTTCAGCTGGGCTTGGCTCTTTTATCTCTCTCCTTTGAATCTTCATATAATTTTTAACTCTCTCCAGAATTGGCCCTTATTCTATTTCATCATAACTATGTTGTTCATACTGTGTTGTTCCTTGTCCTACAAGCTTCGGTCCTGCCTATACCTCAGGAGGTAAGAATACATGGCCATGTCCTCTCCCCTTATTTGCATGCCTACGGAAGAAAGTGTACTTGAACTCATCTTCCTGACAACAGGCTAAGTGGAGGACTTATTCACTCTTACCAGCAAAGAAGGAAAAGCACCGGATGGAGAGTTATAGATATGTGCTAAACTAATCATCTCCTGCATCACCTCCTAGGTATTGTTTTACTTCTGCAGTTATATTAACTTTCTTTTATTAGAACTAGAAGCCTTACATGTTTACCAAACAAAATTACTAAGTTGAGCCATCGGGTAAAAATGAAAACAAAAAATAATTCTTACTATAATTTACTTTATGCCTCAAAACAAATTTAATATAGTGTTATATCTATAGACCTATAGACCACTGGAAAAAAGTAAAAATCTATACTTTAAAAATGCTAAGGAGCAATCATATATATGATTATAAAAATCATATATATGTATATAAAATATATAATCATTATTTATACATATATACATATATACACACATGTATATACATATATACACATATATGCATATACACATATATACATACACAAACACACACACACATATGTATATATATATATATATATATATATATGGAAACCAATACATGTTTGCAGTTAATCTCTCTAATTTTAACAACCTGGTATTTTTGTTTCAGTCAGTGAATACTTATGTGTATTTAATTTTTACATTAAGATAAAAAAATAGAGTCTCTACATTTTCAGGTTGGCATACTTAATACTAACTGGTAAATAATAAATGACCCGTTTTTAAAAGTATTTATTAATGAATCATTATCTAGGGTATGAAACACATGTCACATAATGTGTATAGATAAGAAGATGATCATTATAAAGAAACCAGCCATACTTTGACTAAACCACATGGCTGCCACTTTGTTAATGGCAGGAGCAGCTAAAATTCTTGATACAGCATTCACTGTAGTTCTCAGACTGCATTTTAAATCTAGATTTATTGATTCTGTTATGATACTTTGCATTCTGTCTCCCCATTTCTTTTTATTTCCACCCAAGGCAACTACTAGTGAAAAATGTTTTTGAGCCATTTACATGGATTATTCCCTATTTCTATAGCCCCTTTCATGGTAATAGGCAAACTATCTATGGCTGCACCAGAATGTCTCTGGTAATTTTGTCTTATCTCACTGACTAGTAAAATGCTTCCTCGAAAGTATTATTATATGCCTCTTATTTCCTTCATAGCAAATAAGATGAATCCAGACACAGCAGATACTCAGTAAATATGCTTTGATTAATTGAGTGCACATGGCCTCTCTTCTATTTAATGTTTGTAGTATTAATCACCATCTGTGACTCTGCTGATTTCTTCTGTAGTTACATACAAACCGAGCATGTAATTTCAGATTTTCCTCTGTGTGTCTGTGAAGCCTTCAGATTAATGGAGACTTATAAATCAGATTTGTAGATACATGTTCTTATGTTTCTTTGTGCTCTATTCTTCCTTACCACTCTCTTGTTGATTTATACACTATTATGGGGTGATAAACATAAGCATTAAACGGATGCTCTTTTATTTAGTGCACTGTACAGTCCTACAAAAAATACTCCTATGTCTTTAACCTGCAGCTCTGTGTTCTTTGGGTATATTATGACGTTTTAAATATGTAAACTTTCAAAGGATTTTTATAAAAGAACTTCTAGTGTGTTATGTTTCAGAGGGCATGCTCTAGAGAAATCATAAAATAGTACTTTTATGTGATACATGTTTCATTAAATAAAATGAAAGCTTGGGAAAAATGATATAGAAGGAATGTCTGCCCTACATCTGGCTGGAAGAAATGAGGAAGGGCAGAAACAACAGGTTTTTGAAAAACAAAAGGGAGTCAGCTGGTTTGCTTTTCTGTCAGCTCTCAAATTATTTGCAATTTAATTCACAAAACCGAACAATAAGGGTCACTCATTACTCTTCTCCTCTCTTGGGTCAAGTAACCCCAAATAGCTGTTTACAGACAGGTCAGGTATCCCCACCATGATCTGAATTCTTATGCTGAAACCTTAATTTCCATTGTGATGATACATGGAAAAGGGGCCTTGGGGAGGGAATTAGGATAAGATAAAAGCATAAGTATGAGAAGCCAGGTTGATGGCTTTACTTCCATTTGTAGAAAGACACCAAGCATTCTTTGTTTACTCCCTATCATGTAATGTCACTCTGAGAAGATTGCTATAATTCAGGAAGACAGTGGACAGCAGACTGTGACTATTCTGTCACCTTTATCTCAGACCTCCAGCCTTCAGGTTGGAAATGCAGTTTTTCAAGCACGGCTTTCCAGGACATTTAACGGTGTCTCAGTGGTACTGACTATCTCATATCTCTGTTGCAGTAGAATGATGATTGAGTCTGGAACCATCCAAAAAGCTCCCCTTCACTTTTCATGTTGAAGAAGATGAAGGATTCATCTATTATTTGGGGATGGTGCTATTATGAAACAATAGTTATTTTCCTCTGTCTACGTTGTCTTTCACACAAGGTAGCCAAGCTGATTTTATGATTACCTAAAGGTCCAAACTGTTCTGTTTCAAGAGAAAGACAAAGCTTGAATTACAGGTTTGACGTGTGTTAGGCAGTATCATTTCAGCACATCCTCTTAGCTAGAAATTAGTTAATGAAGCCAACCCATACAGAGGGAGAACCAGATCCTTCCCCACTAGAAATAGCAGAAAACGTGGCTCTAAAGCCACTATAGGACCATAACTCTAAAGCCACTATATGGTGTTAATTGGAAGAATATGTTAAAGAAAGCTTATTTAATAAAAAACAGAATGAGAGTGATTACAGAATGATTGAATTATAGAAGGCACACCTACTCATATGTCTGCTTTGATTTACTTCTTCCTGCAGTACTAGGAAGAGTACCCTTCTGTTCCCATACTGTCCTTACTCTCCTGGACTCTTGTGTGTTCTTCTTAATGCACTAGATAAGCCGAACCTTGTATCAGAGAACAAAACAAACATTTCCATTGTTTTCAAACTTTGAGGAACTCTTGTCCCATCCCCAGGGGAGCAAGGTATTTGATGTTCGTATTTGTTTATAATGCCAGATATGGTCAATTAGTGCTAGAATTTATATTAATGAATTGAATAATCCTTTCAAAGTCAGCAGCCTGTTCTTACCATAAAATGACTTGCTCTTTGTTTTTTTTTTTTTCTCATTTTTCTTTCTGAGTCAAAATTAGATTTTTTCTGCCATCTAGTGGAATACTGACAAATCACAGGTAAAAATTTTCTAAAACCATCCTTGTAGTAAGAGTTCAAACCCATTTGCCTGTACATATAGTAAGTTTCTATCTTGGTTCAAACTTGTTACATTATATGTCTAGAAATTTACTGATTCTAGATGTCTTGGGTTTTTTGTTGTTTGTTTGTTTCCTTCAGAATATATTTCCAAAACAGTATATAACTACCCTCTGGGTATTACTGGAATCTGTAATACTAGTGTTTTGATCTCTGCCCCCTGCCCCATGCCTCTCTCTTCCTCCTCTCTCCTCAGTTTGGCTGCTTGTCCATCTTACTCGGTCTTTGTAAAGAATCAAACCTTTGTTTTACTGATTATTTTTGCTGCCTTTTAGTTTTTATCATTGCTTCTATCATTGTCTGACTTAGAATTTGTCTCATTCTGCTTTTCTTAAACCTCAAGTTTCTTCATTTAGATATTTATTTTAATTTTCTAATATTTAATGTAGACATTCACAGCTTTCAAATGTCCTTTGTTGTCCAACTTTTGTTACAATTCAGTAACTAATGAATTACAATTTTGCTTTCATTTGGCTGGGGTGTTGTCCTTGTTGAAATATTTTTTGGTTTTGTTCATTTTTTGTTGATTTACCTATAAGCTCCATGATCATTTAATAGTTCGTTCCTTAATCTCCACTTGTTTGGCTGTCATCTTTAGTTCAGTAGTTTGAGGGGTTTTTTTCTTCGAGTTTTTGAGTTTATTTTGAATTATTTGAGGTTTGAGGTTTTTAGTTTACTTCCCTGTGACCAGATAAAATGTGCAAATTATTTTAATTTTATCATGGAAAAATTGTTATATCTTGTAAAACATTTTGTGTGCTTAGAAGAATGTATATAGTCTGAGGCAGCTGAATGGAATATTGTGCGATATCCCTTAAGTCCACTTGATCTCTAGTGTCATATTGACTCTATGTACTATGTATGCATGTATGTATGCATGTAGTATGTGTCTGTAGTGTGTATTATGGTGTGTGCGTGTGTGTGTGTGAAGTGGATCAAGGTTCTGGGTTGACCTGGTAGGATATTGCAGTCACTTGTTATTGTTGTGTTGTGGATTATATTGTTGTGTTGAGGATTGTTCCACCCTTGTTTTGTGACACTGAGTGTGTCAATATCCATAGGAGTTCACAGCAGGACTTACAATGGGCAAGATGCAGCTGTGGCTGGACTAAGTAGAACAGCATGAACTCTACTTTCTGAAGAGAAGTAGTTTGGCTGCTAGTGCTTTAGAGAGTCAGCCAGTTCGGTTTCAAGTACTTCACTTGGAGGCTGAGGCTGCATTGTGCAGGGACGAAGAACACAGTGAAGTCTCTGATTCCCTGGAACACACAGTGTATGCTCTGCCCATAAAACACAATAGCTGGAATTCCAGAGTTGTTCCTGAGCCATCTGTGGTGCCGGAATGTGCAATTCCTCTGCTCTGCTAGATGTCATGGATGTAGGTTTCTGCCTTTAGTATGCAAAATAGTACTTTCCACTAATTTGAGACATACACCATCAAGGACAATACTATGTAATCTTGACACTACTGGGAGAGGGCATCAGTAACTGGGATGGGAATCCATAGCATAGCCTGGCCATTCAGGTATGATGTACTACCAAGTGAGAAAAAAAAGCACTGTATTTAGCCTCGGGAGAAAAGGAATGAAAAGGTTGGTTGTTGCTGATAGGAGCCTGATATAGCTGTCTTTTGAGAGGTTCTGCCAGAGCCTGACAAATACAGAGGCAGATTCTCACAGCCAAACATTAGACTGAGCAAGGGGTCCCCAGTAGAGGAGTTAGAGAAAGGACTGAAGGAGCTGAAGGGGTTTGCAACCCATAGGAAGATCAACAATATCAACCAACCAGACACCCCAGAACTCTCAGGGACTAAACCACCAACCAAAGAATACACATGGAGGGACACATGGCTCCAGCCACATGTGTAGCAGAGGATGGCCTTGTCAGACCTCAATAGGAAGAGAGGCCCTTGGTCCTGTGAAGGCTCGATGCCCCAGTGTAGGGGAATGCCAGGGCAGTGAGGTGGCAGTTGGTGGGTGGGTGGGTGAGAGAGAGCACCCTCATAGAAGCAGAAGGAGGAAGTATGGGATAGGGAGGTCCTGGAAGGAAAACTGGGAAAGGGTTTTCATTTGAAATGTAAAAATTATCCCCCCCCCCCCGAACACCTATGCTCCCCTTCCCCACATTCTGCATTTTTGTGTTTATAACTCCTGTGTTAAGAAGTAAAAATTATGATTTGATAATAAAAAATGATAGTAAAAAAAATCTCATTCTTAAGCTAAAATAAAAATCCCACCCCCAAAAAATTAAACAAACAAACAAACAAACAAACAAAGAAAAGCCAATGAAAAAAACCCTAAAAAAATATCTAAAAAAATAGAAAGGTTGGTTGTCCATGTAGTCCTTGGACTAGAACTTGCTCCAGCAGTTAGTCTAATTTAGTGCCAAAGCACCATGGTCGGGGAGGGGCGCACAGTGTCAGCTGTATCTTTATTATTCACATGCTTAGAAGCACTGTCAGCTGAGTTCAGAGCCTGTGGAGGCCTATTGGGAATAGAAACAGTAGAAATGGGTGTGTCCTAAAAAGGAGAAGCTGAGGGATCTTTTTGTTCAAGTTTTCCCAAAGGGAGAGATCTTTTCTGGCTCTCATTTAAACCTGGCGGGGGTGGTTTATAAGATAGTTTCTTTCATTGTGTATGTTATTTGGACATTTTGATTTCTATACTTTGTGCAATTTTTTTATCTTCTTCCCTTAGTTCTCCTCTCTCTCTCTCTCTCTCTCTCTCTCTCTCTCTCTCTCTCTCTCTCTCTCTGTGAACATTAGGAAAATCTGGTTAACCATCTTTCTGTGTTCTGTTCGTTGCTGCTGTGATTATTTTGTCTCAATACTCAAAAAGTATGATTAAGCCCACACAATTATCCTGGATAGTCTCCCTGCTGTAAGAGAGGTGTACCAGTTAATTCTGTTGCTCTTGGCACAACCAAAAGGCATGGAGCACTCAGGGGAGGAAAGCATTATTTTGATTCATGGTTTCAGAGAGTTATATCCATCGGGATGTGGAAGATATGACAGAAAAGCTCACTGTGGGCAAGGATGTAGAAGACATGAGGTGAGAAAAACATGAAGGTGTTAGAAAAATATACCCATAAATACCCATCACTGAGACCTAATCCCTCCAATTAGCGCCTCTTCTCAAAGTTGCAGGAAGCTCTTCATATAGAGCCATCAGCTAGGGATCAAGTATTTTAAGCAGGAACCTGAGGAAGACATTGCATTTTCCAACTCTAGCAAACTGAGACTTTTATTACATGTTCAAAGTCATTTTCATGGAATGATATATATTTGTAGTTTTCAGGAATCTTGAAACTTATAGTTGTGCACAATGGGTGTCTGGTGATAACAATTTTAAAAATAGAAATACAGGGCCATTCTTTTTACCACAGTGCACAAATTTAGGAAAGTCTTCTTGGACCACACAAGGAGTGGCCCAAAGGCCTCATGTCACCAGTGTAATTTAGTTATGGCTGCATTTTTAATTTCTCGTATTACTTAATATAACTCAAAAAGAAAGAAAACTAGAGCAGATCATGTGCTTTATAGATACAAGGTAAATAATAGATGCTGGATTTTGTTTAATCTTTTAGGTTTACAAAATGATTGGGCATGTGTTTGTTCACATGGGAAACATATCAGGGAAACAATGCCATTTTATATTCTTGTGAGTAAATCAAAAGCGTTCCCTGAATTTCTCAGCCATTTTATACTTCACAATTTTGTATGTAATGGAAAATTTTGCTATGACTTAGACAGTTAAAGTTCAAGTGAATTTTCCAGTGTTTTTTTTTTCTAGAGCTGTTAGCTATGTGGCATACACATAATTAGTATAACACAGAAACCTTAAAATAATGTTTTGTGTTGATACTTATACAATATAAATTCTATAAGTCCACTACTGCAGATATCAGCTAGAGATAGTATGTGTTTCATACATAAGTTTACAAAAATACTTAAGTAAGAGAATTTTGGTGCCTAAGAACATTAATATTGTTTGTCTGTTGTCTACAGTTCTATTAATGTCCAATACTTCCCAAAAATTATTATAAGGACATTTTCCCATAAAGTATCTGTTGTCATATAGCTAAATATGCCAAGATACCATGTACGAGTTGCTTTTGTTCTTAAATGTGAGGATTTCATTATTTCAACATATTTAACCTTTCCTTCCTTCCTTCCTTCCTTCCTTCCTTCCTTCCTTCCTTCCTTTCCTCCTCCTCCTCCTCTTCTTCCTCTTCCTCCTCCCCCTCCTTCTTGGTAATTTTTATAGGTGTGTGCTGATCTTAGTGATAAGATTTATAAGACATTTTTATTTCCAGGTGTTTCCTGTACTCTCATCGTATTTACACTTATGTGCTCTCCCTTCCTCTTTCTGTAGATGCGTAATTGAGGAGTGTGGCACACAGTGCAGGGAGAAAAGTATTCAGTCATTGCCAGTGTGAGACAAGTACCACACCTATGCAAACATGAGAGAAGAGAGCGTAAATGGCATTTCAAATGCTGCTATGCATGTTTGTACACACACATGAATACACGCATCTGTCTGTTTATGTGTGTGTGATATATTTCCCCTAGTTTTTCTCTTCAAGAAAATACTTATTTTATTTAAGTGTGTGCGTGTGTGTCATGGACACTCAGACTTATGACTACAGGTGCTCAAGGAAGTTAGAAGATGGTATCATCCTTTTGAATTGTGAATGTCTAAGTTATCTCACTTTATATATGATTATATATGGCATATATATATATATACTCTTCTGCCAACAAAATAATATTATTCCTCAATCCTGAATAAATCTCCATTGTGTCTATACAATATATACTATATAGAATAATAGTTGTAGTGTATATCACATTCTCTTTGTTTTCTTATGGTGAAGACCTAGGTTGACTCCATAACATGTATTGTAGATGTGTTACAATACTCAGAGATGTAATGGTGCTATAAGAAGTGTGGCTAGGACAAGATTTTTGTAGCTATTGATAGCTCAAGAGACAACTTGAAAAGCTTTCAGCTTGGAGAGATTCTTTAATTCTTTAAATTAGCATTTCAAATGTATGCTTTGAAAACTGTGTATCTTCATAACATCTCCAAGGCACTCCAATCACGTTCCTGAAGTCTCTCTGCAGCCAGGCAGCAAGCAGGCTGCCTACAGCTGTCCATCTGTTCTATGCTTTTATCATGTGTTCTAACGTTGACATGGACCTGAACGCTCCTTTCTGCTTCTGCAGATTATTGCATCATTGTCTGAGATGTCCTTCAGTAAACAAATATGTAGAATTTGCAGTGTTTTCCCTCCTAATTGTATCTAAATGAGATGGATGCAGACCAGTCTTGAGGGACCATCACTGACTCTGTCACAGTTAATAATATTTCCCAACTTCTCTTTGACAATCAAGTATTCACACTATGAGGTGACAATTCTGGAAAGCTAGGATAAAATTACATACATATTGTAAGGTGATGACTAAAGTTGGCCCTGGGTGAAGAATTTAAAGGAAGGTTTAATATTTACCAACCTCTTTGAGGTCTAAGAGAATTTCACAGAGTTACAGCAAGAACTTTAAGGAACATTTGGTGGTGAGCTTTCAATGTAGCTGTGGAGTCAAGAAAAGAGACATCTAGTGCAAATAAAAATCATAAAGTCACTGTTAGAATTGAATGTGTGATTTGCCAATGGAATCTTAAGAATAGGAAGTCAACAGATGTTTGAGACACAAAGCAAGCAATTTGTAGGAACCTTTTATATCCTTGTCATTTTTAAATCATGCACAAATTAAATAATTAGAAACTATATTTTCTAACAAGTTCTTCATAATAAAAACATTCCTAATTCCTATTCAGGGAAGCTGAAGTAAATTTTCAATAGTGATAAATATCTTATTAAGCATATATACAAATTTAAGTGAAATCTACTTTTAATATTTTAAATTCAGACATCCTACAAAAGACACTGAACTTTGGAGTTTGTTCATTGTTTCTATAATGTGTCAATGGATTAAATGGTTAATAATAAATGTTTACTTTACTTGCTGGTATTAATGATTAAAATTCTACAACGACCTGTCTATTTCACAGTTACCCTTGTAAATATATCCTTTTTTTTCCATCTTTTATTTTTTATTGGATATTTTATTTACATTTCAGATGTTATCCCCTTTTTCCATTTCCTCCCACCCAGGAACCCCCCATCTCATCCCCCCTCCTCCTGCTTCTATGAGGATGTGCCCCCACCCACCTCCCCATCCTCAAATTCCCCCACACTGGGGCATCTAGCCTTCATGGGACCAAGGATCTCCTCTCCCACCTATGCCCAAGAAGACCATCCTTCCCTACATATACAGCTGGAGCCATTAGTTTCTCCCTATGTGTTCCCAGGCTGGTGATTTAGACCCTGGGAGCTCTGCTTGATTGGTATTGTTGCTCTCCCCATGTGTGGGTAAGGTGGCTGGGAACACTGAAAGTTCCTCCAGGTGAGAAGTTAGGCATGGTGGCTGTGGCTACAGCAGCTCATTAAAGACCTTCTCCACAGTTCCTCACGAGGCGGCCCCAATGACACGAGAAAGTCCTTGGGTTTCTAAAATGGCTTTATTGGCATGATGGATGATGGTTGAATCTGGATGTGTACCCCCCCCCCAAACTCAGGGCAGACCTGAGTTAAATAGGGAGGGAGAAAGGGTGAGGGGCTGGGGAAGAATGCTTAATTGGTCCACCCTCTGGCCTTCAGGCATCTCATTAGTATGTAAATCTCCCTAGGGCATGAGGCCTGTAGTCACACCCTCTACCTGTGCTCTTTGTGGGGAACTGCATTTCCCTAAACATGACTAAACAGTGTAGGTCAATGGAGTTCCAAGCCACATGTTAGGAGCCTGGATTCTGGGAGCACAGTGGAATAGATGCCCGTCCCTTACAGGCAATAGACACTTGTTGGGTCTCCAGGCTTTCCAGCCAGCGCTTCAACCAAAACCAAGACCCCTTTCATGGCCTTACACCCATGGGGTCACAAACCCTTTCAGCTCCTTCAGTCTTCTCTCTAACTCCTCCACTGGGAACCCCATGATCACATCAATGGTTAGCTGTGAGTATCCGCCTCTGTATATGTCAGGCTCTGGCAGACTTCTAAGGAGACAGCTACATCAGGCTCTTGCCAACATGCACTTCCTGTCATCCATATCAGCGTCTACCTTTGGTGACTGTGCATGGGATGAATACCCAGGTGGAGCAGTCTCTGGATGGCCCCTCCTTCAGTTTCTGTGCTGTGCTTTGTCTCCATATTTGCTCCCATGAGTATTTTGTTACTCCTTCTAAGAAGGACCAAAGCGCCCACACTTTGGTCTTTCTTCTTAATGATATTCATGTGGTCTGTGAGTTGTATCTTGGGATATCCTTTCTTAACTAAAGCTCTTTCCAAAATCTTACTTAATATTCAAGCCTCTTTCCTGTATGTGACATTTATAATTTACTCAACCTTTTAAATTTTCTTTATTTTCTGCATGCTTATTTACTCAAAATGAAAAAATATTTTTAATCTCAATATGGGCCATAGTATTGAGTAGAAAATTAACTTGATGCAATGGTACATTACTGGTATATCATTAGGCATAGTTGCAGAGGTTTGAGAACAGAATATCTCAAACAAAATATAAAAACAATGTATTAATCAGTTTAAAGTATTCAATGAGAATCCAGAGTAGAGAGAAGTAGGTTTATAAATGTGGACAGAGCATTGACATCCATCGCCCTCTTTGTCTCTTCTCCCTCTGTCTCTGTCACTGTCACTGTCTCTCTATCTCTATTTCTGTCTCTGTCTCGCTGTCTATCTCTGTCTGTCTCTGTCTCTCTGTCTCTGTCTCTGTCTCTGTTTCTCTCTCTCCCTCTCCCTCTCCCCCTCCCCTCCCCTCCCCATCTTTCTCCCCTTCCTTGCCTCCTCCCCATTCTGTGTGTGTGTGTGTGTGTGTGTGTGTGTGTGTTTGAATTTGAGGAAGTAAGAACAAAATGTAGAAGGTATATGGCATCAAAATTTACTCTTGAAGTGGAGAGAGCATGGATCAGGTACACCAGACCACATCTGGAGAGAATCCAGGGCCAAATGTATTTGATGTTTTCTGGTAAAGTGCACATTTTCAGCAGGGGAAAATTATGGCACATATATGATACATGTAGATACATGTGTCCTGCACATTACAGTTCTCATGTACATTTACTAGTTCTATCCATGGATATTTTCAACAAAAATTGTAACATGTATCCCACAGGTTAACCTGGCTATTTCCTTCCACCTTTTCATCTACTCTTGCTCTTTCTATTTATTAATAGAGCTAACATTTTTAAATAAAACAAAAAAGATAAATAATACAGTAAAGGGACACTTTGCATTGTAACAAAACATTATTCACAGGAGCAAATTCTATTTCATTTTGCTTGAAATTCCCTCTTACTTTTCTAGACAATCTCCATGTATAAAGGATTAGGCTAACATGGGAAGGCAAGGAAAGGAGGACATAATATTAAATTTTTAGTTCATACAGACACAGTTGCATAAACCTATAAGCTGTGAACTTGTTTAGGTGTTTCAGAGATACCTGCTGGTAAATATGCAACATTGATACACACAGAAATTTCAAATTGACCCCAGCAAAAAGAAAGTTTTCAAAATTGTGTTTCTCAGTCTGTGTCAGATTTTAAAGACTTTTAAATGTCTATTTTCATTCTTGATTCTCATGGAGCTCACCAAAAAAAACCAAAAACAAACAAACAAAAAAAACAAAAAACAAAAAAAAACTTCTTTAATTGCCAGAAGTGAGAATATATGAAACTATTTTCCATACCTCTTCACTCTCCCAGGTTTATACATCCATCTTTCTACAAACTCCTTAGGCCTCATTTGTTTGGAATAAAGATAAGATTAGGGCAGAAATATGTTTAACTTGGTACCTTGATCCATCATTCATTTAAGCTCCTCCATGCCTGCCACTCAGCATATTGAAGTTCATATTGTTGCATAGCACAAAGTAGCCAGCCACAATCGGTTTCTCTTTAGTTTCTTGTTTTTCCTGCTCACTACTGTAGTACAGAGGTCCAATGACTCTGTGACCCAGCCTAACTTGCGCCAACATTAACAACTGTTACCTATTAGGATATTCTGTATACACAAAATATCTACCTAGAACTGCTAGATCCTGAAAGCTTTTCTTTCCAAGTGGATCGTTTCTGTTTCAAACTTCTAGGGCACACAACAAACCTCCATGTTGTTAAGCTCCTCCTCACCTGCCCTCTACTTAGTGCAGTAAATCTGTCAAGCATTTTGTTGAGAAAAAATCAGATAACACATTCCAGTAAACCCAGGGAACATAAAGTTAGTACGATTTTACCCTCCACACTGCCATCCAGATTAGCTTTATTGCTGCCTGCAAATATCATTTTACCGCCTGAACAGAGTAAAATGACAAGCAGAAGAATATTTATAGTGACATTCTCAAGTCAGTTGGATTTCATTTCAGCTCAATATGCTTATCCAGCTTTGATCTCTTATGTCCTTCTGATCACAAATCAACTTAATACCAGCAACATGGAAATAAAAGTCTTGCAGGTAATTCAGCTTCCTGAGACATCACACCTCACTTTTCAACTCTTTTGGCACATGTGAGTCAGTTATGTACTACCTTACACTTACTAGTTTTAACTGGTATGGGACCTGAAATTCTGTAGTATTAACAAGTTCCTAGATGATTTGGATGCTGCTAGGGTCTCAGAATTCAGATAATTAATGCCACAACAGTACCAAATATTTATACATGTCCTAGCTGTATTGTGGTCTCCTTTCAAAACTATGTGAAACAGAAGACTTAGTAAGTACTGTCTTAGAATATCTGAGAAAGAAGAAAACTGGAAATGACTCCAGAGTACACAATACAAAATTAAAGTAGCAACTTCAAACAGTGCAGAAGCCAAATGTAGTAAAAAAATACAATAACAAGTCAGATCATGTTAATTAAGAGTAAAGTTTTAACATTTGAACAAAAATTTAACAGCTTTAAAAAAATTATAGTTACCTTGGAGCCACAAACCAAACCAAACAAACAAACCAACAAACAAAATACCTGCCAAGCATTACTGTACGAATTTGATCTGGATAAATACAATTCACTCTTTGGTCATTAATATAGCTTACCCCAATAACATATGAATAACAAGAAAATAAACACAGGCAGTTTTGTTCATTTAATAGGAAATAATATTCAATAGCAGCTTAGTTCAAAACCCTTTGAGCTAAAAGAGGCAGGCCACAGGAGAAAAGCTCCAGCATCTCAAATACACAGAACTTCAGGCAAGCACACTGAGCTGGGCTTGGAACACTAAAATCTGTGCTATGTGACCTATAGCCAGAAAGGGTATGATGTAGCTCAGACGATGATAACACGTTAAAGACTGACAGTGGTTGTACGTGTTCTAATGTAATCCTAAGTATTCAGTGTTTTTACAAATACATTTTCAGAGACAACCTGTAATTCAAATTCTTCATGTACTTGGAAGCAACAACATACAAATACCCATTCTCAAATTTTGTTGACTTTTCTAAGCCCATTTGCAGATGTGATTGACTTTTAAATTCAACTAATTAAAGAGCAGTTTTAGTTTTACAAGTAAACCTAATAGAGGTTTTGTTTAAATGCTATTCTCTTTGTGTGGAGTGAAACCCACAAATGAATTTATGAACAACTACCAGTATGCAAATATCTTCTCTGAATACCATTTATTTTCATTAGCAAAACTAAATATATTTGAACCTACCTATCAGTACAATAAACATACATTATCGAACATGGAATATGTAAATGCTTTCTTTCTTTCTTTCTTTCTTTCTTTCTTTCTTTCTTTCTTTCCTTCTCTTATGTTTTTATTTTTTTAGATAGTGTTTTATTAGTCCAAGCTGGCCTTGAACTCATGAATCTCTTGCTTCTACCTATTGAGCACCATGGATATTCCATTTATTCTAACCACATATGATTTACAGGAAAATATCTGTGTATTTCATATATAAAAGATAAAGTTTTAAAATCCATTTACACACACATGCACGTGTGTATGAATATATGTTTACATATACAGTGTTGAACACAGCTACCATTTAATTGCATCTGCACTACCTTACTATATTATGTCTCTAATGGAAAGCTTAAAAGAAAAAAGTCAATAGAGTATTTTTGCCATCTAAAGTAAGTATTCATATTTATTCTGAGATTGAAATTTTTTTCCTTTACTTTTTGAAGACAGATTCTTTTCCTCTACAATATATTCTGATTATAGTTTCCTCCCCCCTTCTTCCAGCTCCTGCCCACCTCTCTTCCCCTCCAGGTACTCTTCCTTTTCGTTTCTCATTTTAAACCAACAGGCTTCTAAGAGATAGAAATTAAACAAAACAAAATAAAATATAATAAGATGAGGCAAAACGATCGTATGGAAGTGAGACATGGTAATCTAACAAGAGCAAAAGAGTCCCAAGAGCAGGAGCAAGAGTCAGAGATCCACTTGCTCTCCTAGTTGAGAGTCCCATAAAAATACTCAGCTAATAGCCATATCGTATGCAGAGAACCTGCATGTAGGCCTATGTAGGCCCAGTGCACACTGCTTCAATCTCTGTGAACTCTCAGAAGCCTTGTTTAGTAGATTCAGATGGAGTTGTTCTCTACCTCTGTGTTTTACAGACTTTCCTCCTCCTTGTTCACAGGATTCCCTGAGCTCAGAGAGGAAAGCTTTGGTGGAGACCTAGACTTTCTCTCCACATAATGTCTGGTTGGGAGTCTCTGAATATATCTCTATCTGCTGTAAGAGGCAACCTCTGTGATGATGAGTGGATAAGCCATTTCTCTATGAGTACAGCAGAGGATCATTAAGAATCATTTTATTGATGGTTTTTGACCAGTACTGTTTGGTTTTACCCTGTCTCTGGACTGTCCATTCTCTGGGTCTTGGTTAACAAAGCAGTGTCAGGTATGAATTGCTTCGCACGAAGTGAGCCTTAGGTCAAATCAGGCATCAGTTGTCTGCTCCCACAAGCTCTGTGTTACCATTACTCTGGCATATTTTTCAAGTAAAACAGATTGTAGGGAGCCATGGTGAGTGGTGACAACATTCGCCATTACAAGATGGCGCTGACATCCGGTGCTCCCACAAGTAAACAACTAAATTGCGCAGGTGCAAGAGGCGAAAGCTTGCCAAGCCACTGCCCATCCTGGGGCGTAATATGGGGTGATGAGTAAGCAGCCAATCAGAAGTGAACACGCCACTCTAGAGTGCATATAAGCAGTGCCTTTTCGGGGCTTGGTGTCTTCCGCTTCAGCTGATACAAGAATAAAGCCTCATTGTGGTAACTACAGGAACACTGCCTCACGTGTCTCTTTCGCGGGCGAAGGGGACTCGGAAGGGGCGCGGAACAGTAGGTCAAAGGTGTTGTGGCTAAGTTGGTGTCCATGTTTCTCCTTCAGTAGCCTGCAAAGTACCTTGTCATGCCAAAGAGATTGCAACTTAGGGGTGAGTGCTTCCTGTAGGCATCAGATGACTTCTCCATGTTCAATGAGTTGTGTGAGTGTTTTTCTCAGAAATGGGACTCCACTGTCATTTTGGGGAGAGCAACTGGTGGTCTTAGAAATAGCCTGAATTATTTGGGAATTTTCAGAGGACTCCCCTGGCAAACAACTCAATTGAACATAACCTAGTCCTGCTACCTGAAGCCTTACCTGGGTACAAGATATTGGTCAGTTGAGAGGGCCCTCATTAGAATCACCTTTAGAGATCCCAGGCAGTTTCCATTGTATTAGATTTCCACCACCTCTTAACTTCACCCATCTCTCCCAGCACTCTCTTTCCATCCATATCCACCCATCTGACTCCTGAACTCCTATTCTCACCCTCCTCCCCAGTCTGATGGTAAAATCTATTGTATTTCAATCTCACAGAAAGATCACTGCTTTTCCCCAGAACCCTCCTCTTTACCTAAGTTCTCTAGATTTATGGATTAGAGTTTGGTTATCAGTTAATTACTAGCTAATATCCCCTTTAAGTGAATTAAGTGAACACATAGCAGATTTACCTTTCTAAATTTGAGATACCTCACTCAACGATTTTTGTTTAGTACCATTCATGTATCTTAGAGTTACAGGATTTTTTTTTTTACCCCTGAGAAATACTCCATGGCTTAGATATATCACATTCATTTTTCTGTTGAGGGATATCTAGGTTTTTCCCAATCCCTGGCTATTATAAACAGAGAAAAAGAACATGGTTGAGTAGTGTTTCCAAGGTAGAATAAAGTACCCTTTGAGTATTTGTCTAAGAGTAGTAGAGCTGGATCTTCAGATAGATAAATTTCCAGTTTGCTGAGGAATCACCACACTGACTTCCATAGTGGCTGTACAAGTTCACACACATACCATCAGAGGAGGAGTGGTCCCCTCACTTCCCATCCTCAGTTCACATTCACACCATCAGAAGAGGAGTGGTCCCCTCACTTCACATCCTCAGTCCACATTCACACCATCAGAAGAGGAGTGGTCCCCTCACTTCACATCCTCAGTTCACATTCACACCATCAGAAGAGGAGTAGTCCCCTCACTTCCCATCCTCAGTTCACATTCACACCACCAGAGGAGGAGTGGTCCCCTCACTTCCCATCCTCAGTTCACATTCACACCATCAGAGGAGGAGTAGTCCCCTCACTTCCCATCCTCAGTTCACATTCACACCATCAGAGGAGGAGTGGTCCCCTCACTTCCCATCCTCAGTTCACATTTGAGTGGGGAGGGGGGGATTGCCTGCCCCTGCTGCTGCTTCTGGCGTCCATTGTCCGTCGTTGCTGGTTAATCTTCTCCAGGTGTTGCCCCTGCTACTCTGTGCTGAACTGTTCCAGGCTCGGGCCAGGCCGATAAGGAGCCAACTAGCTGACAGAAAGGCAGCTGGGCGTTCCAGGCAGGCTCCAGGGAGAGCTGGCGGGTTGTCAAGTGGTACAGCTCTTTGTTTAGCCGGGGAATGTGGCTAGGTAGCAGAAGAGCCTAGCAGGCTCTGAAGCGTTACAACTCTTAAGCCGGGAAGTGCCGGCTAGGTAGGCTAGGTAGCCAGGAGCCCAGCGGGCTCTAAAGGGTTACAGCTCTTAAGCCGGGAAGCGCTGGCCAGGTAGCGGAGAAGTTCTCAGACACCTGGATGGTTCTTGTGTGTGCTTTACTTCTCAATTAAGCTCAATATATACAGTTTGGGGTGGGTGAAGGTTTTAGCAGCAGGTAACCTCATTGGCTTAGTCTGAGGTTTTGGGGATGCCTCATATGCATGTGAGGAGAGCCTGGGGCACCATTCCTACGTGACCCGATGGTTGTAGACCTCTCAACCTCTCTGAGGGAGGGGCTGTGAAGCGGTAAAGGGCGAAAGCTGAGAGCGCCAGGGGGCTAGGAACAGAGCCAATCGGCCTACTGTCCCTCAAAGGGTCTCCGGGGTTTGAAGCTCATTCAACCAGAGACCTGGTTGTCTCTCAGCTCAGTGCCCTACACACATTCACACCATCAGAGGAGGAGTGGTCCCCTCACTTCACCCAGATGAGCTGTCACTTGCTTTAGTGATCTTCATTCTGAGAGGGATAAGATGAAATTGCAAAGTAATCTTGATTTTCATTTCTTTGATGGGTAAGGATGTTGAACATTTTTTAAGTGTTTCTCAGCTATTTGAGTTTTCACTTCTAAGAAGTCTCTGTTTATACCTGTACTTTATTTTTGATTGGGTTATCTGGTTTCTTGGTATTTAGTATTTTGAGTTCTTTATACATTTTCGATATTAGCTGTCCCATAGTCTAGGCTGCTCCATAGTCTAATAAAGAGTGTCCTCTGTCATGCAGAAGCTTTTCAGTTTCATGAGGTCCCATTTATTAATTGTTAATCATAATGCCTATGCTAACAGTGTTCTGTTGAGTAAGTCTTTTCCTGTGCCAATGAGTTTAAGACTATTCCCCACTTTCTCTTCTATCAAGGTCAGTATCTGATCCCTAGATTTATGTTTGTACATGGCGATGAATATATTTATATATTCATATATACACATATATATGTATACATATATACATATATATACACACACATACACACACATATATATACATATATATATATTCTTTTACTTGGAGACATCCAGTTTGACCGGAACCATTTGGTAAAGATGCTTTCCTTTTTGATTGTATATCTCTTGCCTCTTTATATATTAAAAAAAACCCTGAAGTATCCATAGGTTTTTAAATTTATGTCTGGGTCTTTAATTGACTCCAGTGATAAAAGTGTCTATTTTTGTGCCAATACCATGCTATTTGTATTACTTACTACATCTCTGCAGTATAAATTTATACCTCTAGGAGTTCTTCTATTATTTATCATTATTCAGTATTGTTTTAACTTTCCTCTTACTGAGATCAGGTGTTTCCCTACATTTTTAAATTTGCCATAACATCTATAGGTCAGTTGTTTGAATTCTTATCAAGCAGTCTGTCCACATCCCCATCTTTCCACACTTTGTGCTTCCTGATGGTTTTAGTGCTGTGGTCATGCACCAGCATCCACACAATTGAGAAAGAAAGCACTTTTTCCATTCTTTATAGACTCTGTGTAAAAATGTCATTAAATGCTATGCTAAGAATCAGCACAGAGCTCACCACCTGTATTTGGGCCACTTTCTCTGTTTCAGTGTTATAAGATGCTTCAAGTCCATAACACTATACAAGGAAACCATATGAGCAGTGGCAAGTGCATACTGAGACATGTCTGAAGCTTATAGCAATAGAAATATCCCTATCTATGAGTTTCTCCTGAACTGTAATGCCACTGTAACTTTCTAGTATTGCTGTTATGCTGTACAGAGAGTCTACTTTCATGGAATTTTGGATGCTTGATTCATTAGTCGTGGAGAATGTATCAGGTTCCTTGTGAGACATGGAAGGCAGGTGTCTCCCAATACTGTTGCACATCTGATGTTAAAGTCTACAGCAAAGTCTAATACCCCCTTCTAGGTAAAAATTCTTTCCGTTCATGCTTTGCAGAGAAAATGATGTGGTTAGTATGAACTGTTCTTCCTATTCTTTTCAATGCATCTTTTCGTAGTACTCTACTGCAGCCATGTGGTGTAATCTCAAGCCTTGTTCTGAACTCTGGTAAAGCTACTTCTGTCAGTATCTTAGAGCAATAACTTCCCCATCCTCATTAAAAGAAAAGACACCGATCTCTATGCTTTGAGTACCTTCATATATCTGAAAGATTTCTCTTAAGAGGTGTTAGCTTCTAATTCTCCTTTGGGAACCCTTGATCAGATCAATGGTTAGCTGTGAGCATCTGCCTCTGGATATGTCAGACTCTGAGGAGATAGCTATATCAGGCTCCTGTCAGCATGCACTTCCTGACATCCATATCAGCATTTATCTTTGGGACTGCACCTGGGATGGATACCAAGGTAGAATGGTCTCCAGACAGCCCCTCCTTGAGTTTCTGTCCCACACTTTGTCTTCATATTTGCTCCCTGGAGTATTTTGTTACTCCTTCTAAGTAGGACCAAGGCATGCACACTTGGTCTTCCTTTTTCATGAGCTTCATGTGGTTTGTTAGTTGAATCTTGGCTATTTCAGGCTTTTGGGCTAATATCCACTTATCAGTGAGTAAAATACCTTGTGTGTTCTTTTGTGAGATGAAAGCATTGGTGGCACCAAGAGGAGAGCAACAATACCAAACAACCAGAGCTCCCCAGGATCTAAACCACCAGCCTGGGAGCACATAAGGAGGGACACATGACTCCATCTGTATCTGTAGGGACTTGTCGGGCATAGGTGGGAGAGGAGATTTTTGGTCCCATGAAGGCTAAACACCAATGGGGAGGAATTTGAGGGTGGGGAGGTGGGAGTGGGGAGCAGGTGGGGGCACAGCCTCATAGAAGCAGGAGGAGGGGCGATGGTTAAGGGGTTCCTGGGTGGAGGAGGGAATGGGGTAAGGGGATAAAATCTGAAATGTAAATATAATGTAAATAAAATAAAATAAAAAACGAGGTGTTAGCTTAACTTGAGGTTTTAATAGGATTTTTTAAAAAAACTGAAAACTTATACCTAGAGCTATGTGATTAATTTTTAATGTTCTTTAAATTTTAACCATTTATTTATTTAAATTCTTTTTTGCGGGAGAGTGGTACATGCCTTTAATCCCACCACTCAGTGTAAGCCTCCAATCCCAGCACTCAGGAAGCAGAGACAGGCAAATGTAGGCTAGCCTGGTTCACAGAGCAAGTAGCAAGTTCCAGGACAACCAGGGCTAGACAGAGAAAGCCTGTCTCAAAAAAAAAAAAAAAAAAGAAAAGCAAAAGCAAAAACAGAGACAAAGAGCAGAAAAAAGAAAGAAAGAAAAAGTTTCTTTTACACTTGAAGTTTACAATGACATGCTTTCGCACTCTCCTTTCCTCCTACAACCTTCTCATACACTCCTCCATGTTGTCTTTAAACTCCATGTGCACATGTATGCTTGAGTGTATAAATGCTCAACACATGCATGCAGAAGGCTGAAGAGGAGAGGCAAGCATTGTATCAGCCTTAACGGGAGTTATATGAGGCTATGAGCAGACATATAGGAGCTGGGAACCAAATCCAGGTCTTCTGTAGGAACAAGTGCTCCTAACCACTGACCCAGCACTCCTGCCTAAAGCTGCCATGCTGTTTTTGATTACTTTCATATCTAGACAAGAGCGCTGCCTCTCCTTTCCTTTTATTTTTTTAAGTATACAACACAAAATGTTTGTTTTTATTTTGTCTTTTGAACTAGAATTTATTGGGACTAATACTCTTTGTAATAGGCTACTCTGCAAAAAAAAAAAAAAAAAAATGCAGAACAGTCTATCAATGTGTCTTACCCTGGAAAAAATTGCCTTCAGTCTCACACTGCTGCTACAAAATTAAAACAACATATCTCTTTCCAATTGGATTAAGACATAGCAGGAAGGTTAAACAATTCAGAAAGATGTAGGACTTCAGATAGAATACTTCCATAAAAAATCATTACGTGCTGTGATGCAATAGTAACTAGACAAAAAGTTTGAATTCAAGGAACAACATCTTTTAATGTTAGAAACCATTCTATTTTGGAGTGATTATGAAAGCAGAAGATATTGCCACAAAATATATTAAAGCTCATTCTAGTTTTTGTAAGATTCCATACAATAATTCATATATTATCATTTACATCTTTTAACACTATAACAGCTCTCTGAGGTTGCATTAGTTTCAGCTGAGCAGAAAGAGAAATATCTACTCAGTATTTTAAAGAGCTATGCAGCTTGGAACATGACAACATACTTAACATGTGAAGAACTAAAGTGTGCTTTAAAAAATGTCCATTTCATGGCAAGGAGCAGAACATATAAGCTCTGTGTTAGAAAGTTAATAAAAAAAAAAAAAAAAAAAAAAGTCACTGTGACATCTGGCCTTGCTATTGCCAAGGCCTCCAGAGAGAGAGAGAGGCTTAAACAATATATAAGCAATGGCAATATATAAGCAATTGTTTGTTTTCATTCTTAAGCCTTTCAAAAGATGTCATACTTATGACATACCATGTGCTGACAGTCACAAGACATATTTGCTATAAATGAAGGGGCCACTCCAGACATGATAGCAGTTTCCTCCAATGAAGAAAAGTAAATTCTCTTAGAATGTATATTCTTGAAATTTGCCAACAGGGAATAAATCAGTAAATCAGAACCAAACAAGATAATTGGTTCTATAGAAATTGAAGTCCACTCAGTTGCAAATGATGGACTTTTAAAAGTGCAAGATTTTATTAAAAAATATAGGCTATAGTGACATATTAATCTTTTGAAATATGTTGTGTCTTATTGCATATATATATTTACAAATAAATATATATATGCAATAAGCGAGAAAGAGAGAGAGAGAGAACACACACCACCATTTCTTCAACTAAAGATAGGTGTGTTTGGTAAAAAACAAAGCATATATTAAGTCTTCGTTTTGTAGATGGGTTTTACCAAAGATGTAGCCAGTGGATAATGTAGGCTCATTCACTACCTGTAAAGTAGAAGAAACATTACCAATCAGAAAGCAGTGAGATAATAAAAAGACAAAATAGTCTTATATCATATATTATATTATATATCATTATATCAAGATATGATACATTCAGTTATATATTTAAAACAGTGGAAAGTATGAATAAAATAAGACACCAAGAGCTTTCAATTCTGATATTCCTTAATAGTATATGAACCTAAGAAAACTTATATTCAAGGATCATTAAACAATGATTAAGTTATTCATTTAACTAAATAAAATAATATCTTGTACAGGCATGCTTTTATATTTGAGCAGGGATTTGATACATTTTAGGTGGATATTCTGTTTAATCTATGATATCGACATATGTTCACATTTGTTCCAATATAACTTGTTGCTGGGCTAATGAGAAATATTAAAGTATTTTAACTTTGAAGGAGACATTTATTTTTCTCATATTTTTATTGAAAATAAATGTCTTACATATAGTAGGTTTAGAAGTTTCCATTTTATGTGTGTAGATATTTTGCCTGCATGTCTCTTTGTCCATCATCATATATGTGCAATGACTGGGGAGGTCAGGTGAAGACATCAATAAGTGGTACTGGAGCTAGCAGCCACCTGCTGGGAAAGGGTCCTTTGGAAGAGCGATTGTGCTCTTAACTACCTGTCATGTCTCTGCCTCTTATTTTAAGCATTACAATGTATATGTGTTTTGTTGGCATTTTAAATGCATGTTGTGCAAAGAAATTTGAGGAAGAGTGACATAAATGATCTAGAACAAAACATTGAGTTGTGTTTTTCTACATCATTTAGATGCTCAATTCCTATAAAAACAAATATTGATACCTAACTTCCACATTACTTTAGAAATCATTAACATGGTTATCTTAGGCTTCAATATGGATAATTTGATTTTTGTTATAATTTTCTAAAATGTCTCCAGAAGATATATCATAGTATTTACTCCAGGTTACTGGAACCATATATAGGGTTGATGTAATAATTTATGTAAAATGTTTAGCATTGTCAGTATTTGTTCAATATCAGTTATTAGAATTAATTTGTTTTCAAGACACAGATTATGGTCAACTTTGGCTTAAGTAGAATGTTTATTTTGAAGTGATTTTTCAAACCAATCATTTTCTCCCCATACTTCATTTTTCTGACAGGAATTGGAGACTTCTATTTCAAAGTTCACTTCCACTTAGGCCATGGTAAGTAGCTTAAGCTTCCATTTTTTCATATATAAAAAAAGATATTAATATCTACACACAGTAGTCACTACTATCTAAAAACCCTGTACAATTTTGCCAAGACTCCTAAGTATTATCCACAATTATGTACTTTTTCTTTAAACTGGGTGGCTCAGTTAATTAATTATATTATTATCTTGTAATTTTATATTCTAACTCTTAGACAGTGACTTTCAATTCATTATTATGATGTCAAACTATTGAGCCCTGATTGAGAAAAGTCATGGCTAGCATCTACAAGCATAAACCAAAGGTTTATGATGATAATTTCTTTTACCTCTGTGTTTTATCAAAATCTAGATATTTCTACATCTTCATCTTGCTCTTATACATTTAAATCTACTAAAATGTTTATAATTATAATTTTCCATCAAGTATAATTTTAATAATTGTTAAAGTAAAAAATTAGAGAGTCTATTTGGACAAAAAATATCATTATGCTAGTTTTCCTATGGTCATGGTTTCAATTATCATTTGTTTATTAATTAACAACAATAACATCAAAAATTGGGATATATATTAAGACATTATGGTTGGCTAAACATGTCTAGAATATTTGTGCCTTAATGTATAATCACTTTTTGATAAGATGGAAATAGTTAAATGATACACACTTTGCTAGAGCACTTACTTATTTTCCGTTTTTAGATCTGCAAGCACAGTATGAAATCATAAAAACAACAAACATCACCACTCCAATTCCAAGTAAGACCATCTCTACCAGGCCAAGAAGCTTTATTTTTCCAGTCACTTGGTTTTTGAACATTTCTGCTTTCTCATCGCCAATCGTGCCAGTCTGCAATCAAGGTAACCATCAATGTTTTGTGAGTAAATTAACAAAACAAAATAATTTTGTACCATTATCTTCTTTAAATGCATCCATAGGTGTCAGCTAACTATGTAAACTTCTCCTTATATCCAAAGTCGACATACTGCACCTGCTGATGTGCAGCAATGACTCCTTTCCCGCTTTGATCTGCCACCTAGTACTCAGCAGTGCACAAACATCGATTTGAGCTTTCAAATTCTTTGAAATAGGTCACAACTTTCCAAAGGTTTCCCAGTGTCAGGGAGAATTTGCAAAGGTCAACATCTGTACATTCTCTGAAGGTTTGTACAATGCATTTTCTAATTATGTGACTAATCAATTTTGTAGCTTACAGTAAGATGTCAGGCAATAGGATTGTCAGCCTAGTCTGAACTACCTGACTCGAAATAATTAGTTCTTTATTATCTCTGTTATAGTCAATGAGTCATGAATTCTGTGGTGTTACATATATGCATGTCTCTTTCTTGAGTGTTCTTACTCGAGTATAAGTAAAATATGTAAAATTCTTTGTCTGAAAAACAAACAATGAAACTAAACAAATACTTTGCTGTAATTTAGCTTTTTTCTAGTAATAAATCAAAGTGTAAGTAAGAGCATATATTCAGGCAATGTAAATACATCTTTACATAGTACATATGTCATTTTAAATACCAAAAGCTTTTTATATAATTGTTTTAATGAATAATGAAATACTAACCTCATTTAGCCACAGTATAGGTACAATATAAGGTCTCTTCAGATTCTTTAATGCTCTATAATACACATTGAAAATAATTGTGAGTATACTTATTCATACTTAAAATACATTTATAATAAACTATCAGATATCTATTACTCTTGTATATTGCTTAAGTTCTTTGATTTTGTTCTGTTCAATGAATGAATTTTAATTCAGATGTCTCTCATATTCTCCATTCACATATCTAATGTAGATTTCTATTTATATTTTATGGGTTATAGGTACACATTTTAATCTACAAAACTATATGACCTAGACGTTATAATTGGATATATGGTATGTAAGAAGTACCGCCAACAATATCCAACTAACAGTAGTTAAAATACACCATTTCAATAAGCATCAGATCTGATACTTCTTCAAGTAAAATTTGTCTAGATATTTAATAATTCTATACTGGAATAAAGATGAAAAACATAAGACATTCTTTCCATTTTTGTTCATCTACTCACATTCTTATAAGAAAATGCTACTACTGCATAAAAAAAAAAATCAACATTGTTAGAGAAACTCACTCTATTTTTCTAGCTGGCTTGACCAGTATGTTAACCTGCAGTCGTTTTGCAAATTGTAGAGTAAATCCAGTTATCTAAAAATAAGAAATTTAAATAATTACACACTTCTAACATATTCCTTTATAACAGTCAGATTTTACCTTTTGTGTTATACAAAGAGAGTCATTTTGTATTTAAAAATGGAAGAATTCTTGAGAATAAGAAATTAGAGTCCTTTAAACTTTGTGCATAAGCAAATAAGTAATCATGCTCTATAGGTATTTATATGCGCATATTGTATCTACATATAATATATATATATGTAAACATATATATGGGAAATTTCTTTGTCTTAGCTAACATTAAAGTTTTCTTTAGATTGTGAAAGCAACATAATTTGGTTCAGAAAAATGTAGCATTAGTAAAACATATAAAAGGCCAACTCAGTCCAGTTAGTTACTGAACTATATGTACAAATATTTACTTATTCAGAGTCCACATATCAATAAAAAGCAGTATTATAGACTTCCATTATTTAAGGAGAAATGTGTTTCTACAGCTCTCAGATGCTGAGAGCCAGCAAGTGTCAGACCACTGAGCTACATTCATCATTTCCCTTCAAAGGTTCAAAAAGAGTATCAAGAAAATTTAAATGTTAATAGTAGTACTATAGCAACTGTTATACGTTATTCTTGTTATATATTTTGTCTGAAACTTACATATAATCATACTATGCTTTAATCCCCACCAGCAGTGATTCCTCACGAAAGCAAATCCAGTAAATGCAATAATAATAATAATAATAATAATAATAATAAGAATATAAGGTAATTACACTAACTTTTATCATTAGAATTCCTTGATTCCATCAAAACCCTTATAAACTCCCATGTATTGGAACCAAAAATAAATTTCTTGCCATTCATACATTAAAATGTGAAGAAATAAGTTTTATTCTCGTTGACAGTTTCACTGATCTTAAGGCTATGACCCAAGAATGTATACTTTTTATTTTTAGAAGAATATTAACTAAATCTATCAACAAGACAATAACTTACAGGTTCCACATCCAGGTATGTCCTATGCTCATCTTCATTTGGATTTAAGCCTTCGATAGGTTCTGAAACATCAGGACTTGCATGTAGGAAATGTGGAAGGGAAATATACACGGGCTTTCCTGAAGACACATTTTAAGAGACAATTGGAAATAGATTACTTTATAGTTCACATATTAGTTAAAATATTTGCTAAAGGATGAGGCTTTTGAAGATTTAAATATAGTTGTTTTTGAAATGCAGATGGTAAGAGCATTACTTGTGGTTATTATGCAAAATAACATTAACATCTGTGACATTTTATTAAACAGTTGGTTATCTGTTTCTTCACACACTAATTTCCAGAATTCAAATCTTCACTGTTGAACCAAATTAAAACATGTTCATGTTCAAACTGCAAGTGATGCTACAAATATACCGAACATCTCATAGTTTGTTCTTTATTCTCATTATTTTACAGTGAATACAAACACAACAAGGAGGATTCTGAGGTCTGTGCTTTTCCATTATTACTGTAGAGATACAATAACAGCTAATTTTATTCTCTGTTTTCTAGAAGGAGGGGAGCTACAACCATGGTAGATGATTAGAAAACTCATTGTATACTGGGACTTTTTTCTTTCTGCCTAACCAACAAAACAATATGCTGTAATACCAGTGTGATTTTTCTAATAACTCAATTTTATAATACTGAAACACAACAGTAGCTTCAAGAAAGAAAGAAAAAGAAAGAAACCACATAAAAGCACAGCAAAATGTACTACTATCAAAGATTATGTTTCATTACGATTGCTTTCTTTCACTTTAAAGATACAATAGAAAAAATTATGAGTTAATATTGCATTAGATATCAGGATACTTTATTCTGATTCATTCATCTCCTCTTTCTTCTGTACTCATATGCCCAACTAGCAGGACTTTTCTAAGCTTTCTTGTCACATGAATGTCATTATCTTATTCTTTGCTATTGTGGTTCTTACTGTAGTTTCAAGACCCCCCTACCACACAGAGAGAAAGAGACAGAGACAGAGAGACAGAGAGAGACACAGGCAGACAGAGAAAGATTTAACTTTACGTTCTGCATATAAGAGAACATTTGTGTGGTATTTATTTTTCTAAATGTGGCTTATTTTACATAATATAATCTAGCCCTATCTAACTTTTACATGTTGCAATTTAAAGAATAAAAATTTCAAGCATAATAAACACAGATTCACATGAACTTTGATAATGAGCGTATCTACAAACCTTCTTTGCATTTGCCAATATCTAGCACACCATAAGATGTACAGTTTTTGGAGATGACTTTTTCAGTGCAGAAACAGTGGTTGTCTGGATTCTGGAGGGGTGATGCAAAGGCATTGGCTGGAAGAACAAATCTGTACACGGGGATTCCTTTAAGGTCAATTTCAGATCCAAACACAGCGTAGATAGACCTGCATGGGTTTTCAAGAAAAGAGCTTCATACCAGAGAACTGACTCCTGTTCTAGAAATCTGATTCTTTTTGCTTAATTTATATTCTTGCTTTAACTTATAAAAAGTCACATATTCCTGATAAAATTTTAAATACTTTAATTTATAGAAAAGACATGTGGGTAGCTGAAGATCAGAGATAATATTGAATGAGCTCTGACACAAAGAATTGTGCGTGGTAGACACAGAGTGATAGATATCTGCTCCAGGCACACAATGCACATACCCCACCACGTGTTATGTGGCTCTTTCTTTAAGCATTTTTAAAAGACAGAAAGTTCTAAATTGAACACAAATATATAATTGAGTAGGACATATAAATATTTATTAGATAGAGGAATTTTAATATAAAAACTTTCTCTGACATTTATCACCCATGACAGTTCACGTGGAAACTTCACCTTAGAAGATTTTTTTAAGAACTAAAGAATGTATATTTTATACTCATGCTATTAACAATGCTATGTCTCTAGCTACCCCTCTGTGACAAAGTGCTGTTTGCAGAAATTTTATACATAGGGTAATGATTCTGGGGTGTGTAATCAGTAAATCTGTCTATAGTCTCATTTTCAGGGATAAGGCTGTAGATCAAGGGTAGTTGTGTTGATTTCCATAATCATGGATATATTCTCAACCCCACCAGTTCATCAACTTTGCCGTGTGGATCATTAACATAGTTCTGTAATAAATGTGTCATCTTCTTTAGATATCTTCATAAAGATAAGATTCCCTTTACATTTGATTTTTAAATCTTGAAATTTTATCAGCAAACCTGATAAATATCACTCAGAAATGTCAAAGAAAATGACTTGTACTATAAAATGTTGTAATGTGTAAGCTAATTTTGCCACATTTATTCTTAAGAAATCAAGAGAAATATTTGTCTATTTAAAAAAAAAGAGTATAAATAATTATGCTTCCCATTCTTTTGTTTTAAGACTAGAATGGCAAAAGTCTAATGTTTACTCTCCAGAAACTTACCTGCAGATGTCAGAGGAAAAGAATCGCAGTGTCCGAGACTTCTCAACAAAAGGTGGAAAGGAAGCTGCATCTGTTAAATATTAAGCCAGTGACCAGTGTTTTTATGTGATGTAAAGTTTAGAAAAATCTGTAAATCTCTTTTCAGTATAGTCAATAAAAATAAAACATACACTGCATATAAAATTATAGTTACCTAGTAAGATAGTAACTTTTAGAAAATAAAAAAGATAAATATTTTATTATTGAAATATGAATTTTATTGTATATACTGAAGTATATACAAGTTATCATTTTCAACATATAATCAAAGTATCTTTTATTGCTAATGTATAGCATATGTAGGTTTACAGATCATTTCAATCACAACAGATGTCCTGGCTATTTTTATCAATTTGACACAGCCTAAAGTGACTTGAAAAAAAAAATTCTATTGAAGAGCTACCTAGATCATATTGGCTGTGAACTTGTCTGTAAGGAAGTATCACAATTTGAATAAGAATCACCCCATAGATTAATCTAAATGCGTAGTCATCAGGGAGTGGCACAACTTCGAAAGGATTAGTAAGCATGGCCTTGTTGGAGGAAGTGAGTCACTGGGAGTGGGCATTCAGTTTTCTAAACCCAAGACAGGTCTAGTGTCTTTCTCCTCCTGCTGCCCCCTGCACTGTCTGCCTGCATGCAGTCATGTGCCCCTCCAAGATAACAATGGACTAAACCTCTGAGATCTTAACAAGCACAATTAAATGTTTTTCTTCATAAGCATTGCCACAGTCATGATAGCTCTTTACAGCAATAGAATATCAAGACAAAACTTGGTACCAGAGAGTGGGGTATCTCTTTGACTGTTTTGTTGGTTGAATGTGGACTTTTGACTAGAAAAGGAATTGAATGCTTCAAGCAGGGCTTAATGGGCCATACTCCTAGGAGCATGGAAGCCGGTGCTGAAGAAGACTTAAACTGTGGAGCTTGACTCTAGATATTTTAGAGGAAAAGAATATTAGTAAGTGGCTTAGAGACCACTCTTGCAATATTCTGTCAAATATTATGGCTGATGTCTGCCCTCTTCCAAAAAAAAAAAATCTGCCTAGGGTAAATTGAAGAGATTAATGGCAGTGGCAAAGACGGTTTCAAGACAGTCTCGTATTGAGTTTGTCATGTGGTTAGTAGTGATAACACTAATGCAGAACTATCATGAAAAGGACCAAGTAGAGCAAGGAAGTATAAAACATATTCCGTCTGAGGAGAAAAGGAACACCAGAAAGTGTAATGGAGCCAAGTTCAGTGCTCAAGGAGATTGAAGGTTGAAAGACTGATGTTGAATGGAATCAGGGAGTAGTGACCTCGGGGAAAGAGCCACCCAGCTAAGCTTCCAACATATGAAAAGAAATTAAAGGAAAACATACACAGTGAAGGAAACCATCAACTATAGAATCTGATAACAATGTAACTGAAAACCAGGGCCAAAGCTAAGTGGGAAGGAGCACTGAGAGGAAGAGATAGAGCAAGGAGAGAAGATGAAGGAGAAGAGAAGCTAGGTGATGAGAGAGAGAGAGAAAGAGAGAGGGGGCATGGAGGCAGATGTTCACAGGTCTCCACCAGTCAAAGATAGTTTTTATATCTAGGTTGGGTATTGGGTTACGCTTCCGATTGAGCATTACCAAACTTATAAATCCTTTGATTAACATTTTTAAAAAAAATTGTATAAAAGCAAAAAGGAAAGGGGGGGCACGGGGCAGGGGTTTTCTAGGGAGGGGAAGTGGGGAAAGTGGATGGCATCTTAAATGTAAATAAAATAAAATAAGAAGAAAAAAAAAAAAGAGGGCCAAGTTGTGGTCCCAGCAGTCAGCAGAACTTGGCAACTTCAGCCATATCCTGGCTCTGGCTTTAGATTTAAGGTTATAGAATCTCCCTTTGTAACTAAACAAAGTTGTGGAAGCCAGGAATATACCAGGCGTGTCCCTGAATGAAGGCCTAGAGAGGCCATTGCATGAAGCTCTGAAGGTGAAGTTTGGGTTGCCTTGCAGATGCCAAGATGTTGGAGATGCCAGTCATGGGACAGAGTCCAAGGAGAACTGCAGATGCATTGAGGAACCAGAGAAAAATATGTTACAACCAACAAAGCTGAAAAGAGTCAGTCTGAAGTGAGCTTTGACATGAAACACGGACGTGCAGAATTTGGAGTTTTCTCATCTGATTTTCAGTCTTGCTTTGGTCCATCATTTTCTCTCTATGCTCCCTTTCTTTCCCTTTGCAATGGTAATATATTGTTGCCCATTTATGCTGGAAATGTATGTGCTCTGCTATTTTAGTTTGATTTCACAGGGACTTAGAGGAGAGCTGTTCCCTGCTGCTCACATACTGCAGCACTTGAGAGAGTGGGCCCTGCAACTTCCCTGGGCAGCATAGCAGAGCTGACCCTGGATGTTGGAGTTGCAGGTGAGCTGGCCCCAAGGGTATGAGGACAGGCGTCTGTTCTGCCTCTTGTCTGCTGGGATGTGGCTCAGACTAGGGAAAGACAGCAGCCCTTCCCCTCCCTCACCTTTTCACATCTACGCCAGGCCAGAGAGCAGGAGAATTGGCCATGTCATTTACCAACTGCAACACTTGGGACAGCAGAACCTGCACCTTGCCTAGGCAGCAGGGTAGAGCTGGCCCTGTTTATATGGTGGTTGTAAATGAGCCAGCCCTGTGGGTGTAAGAGTAAGAGAGCTGGAGGGCTGACCAACCTTGATACCTCTCAGACCTAAATCCACAGCTTTGAATTGGTTCACCACAACATCTACCCTAATAATGAACTGCTGGAGTGCATGAAGGAGCTATTCCCACACATCTAAAAGGATCTCCATGACATAGTACAACAACTGGATATCCAAAAAGAGTCCTAGTGAGGTTCCAGTATTGATAGTGTATCACAAGTCAGAGGCCTTATACCAGGCCAACGAGTCACTGCAATGAACAATTGTAAGGAAAGAATATATGTTTAAACATAAAGGTACATGGCAGGACACACTGTGACACACTACATTCCACAAGTAGAGGTTGTAAGGGGTGGGTGGGTTTGAGAAATGTGGGTGATGAGTGTGGGATTGGGGTACATGATGTGAAATTCACAAAGAATCAATAAAAAGTTAAAGAAAAAGAAGAAAGAGAGAGATTGCCTTGAATCTCAGAATAGACATTGAAACTTGAACTTTTAAACAGCATTGAGACTCTGATAAAATATGGGAGCTTTTAAAGTTGGATTTAATACATTTTTACATTTTATGATATCACTACAAGTTTATGGGTGCTGGGAGTGGACTATGGTGAATTGAATAAGAATGCTCCCATAGGCTTATAGGTGAATGCATAGTCATCAATGAGTGGCACTGCTTAGAAAGAATTAGAAGGTATGGCCTTTTTGGAGGAAGTGTGTCACAGGGGATATGCTTTCAGGTTTCAAAACCCCAAGGCAGGTCCATTGTCTCACACTTCTGGCTTACTGTCCTTCCAGATATAGAACCCTTAGCTGCTCTCTAAAACCTTGTCTGCTTACATGCTATCATGCCATGATGATAATGAACTAAATCAGATAATGTAAGCGAATTCCAATTAAATACTCTCTTTTATAAGAGTTGTTGTGGCCATGCTGTCTCTTCACAACAATAGAACACTGTCTAAGATAGTGAGTGTCTTGATTATTAATCAATGGAGGAGGGCCCAGAGCACTGTGAGTATGATGGTCCTGGGCTATATGAGGAAGTTAGCTAAGCAAGAACCTGAAAATGAACTTGTGAGCAAGCCAACAAACAGCATCCATACATAATTTTTGCAAAAATAAAATGTTCCTTTAGCTCCTGGCCTGACTTCCCTCAGTAATGAACTAGAAAAATAAGGTAAATCTTTCGTTCCTTGTATAGTTCTCAATCAGAGTGTTATACCACAGCAATATGATAAAACTGGAACTGCAGCCATATTTCAAGTTCCTGGAAAGTACACATGACTGGAGGCTATATACATTACTGACAGATATATACACTGTATATCTACTGCTATGAAATAAAAGAAATTCTAGTAAAGCCGCTGTTAGTGTTGTAAATGTGTTTTTGAAATAGCCCACTCTATCACCGGGTTGGCACTTTTTTTTGTTGTAAATGTCTTTAAAATCCCTAATATATCAGCACTGTTCTTTTAGTAGTGATATATTCATCTGATTTAATAATTTTTAATTTTTTCTCACTAAAATTTCTCATAAATGCTTTAAAATATTTTTATACTTAAGATGATATTTTATTGCTTATTTAAATTTCAATGTAATTGTCTTCCATGGCAGACACTGAAGAAGTAGTTAGCTGTATTTGGTTAAAATAGTCTGACATATCCTTGAAGTACGTGTTCATGTTTTTCTCATCAAGTTTTATTATTTTTAACTTTATGACTTGTTAGTCTTTACTTATGCTTCTATGAATAAAGAAATCAAGAAAATTCTAAAGGAAAACGAGAAGTGCATTATCTGGGCAATGGTATAGATCAATAGTCTGGAGTCCAAAAATAACACATGTATAAAATTTGCTGTTTGTTTGTTTTTAATATTTAAGTAAGTTCAATATAGATATAATAAAGTCCTTTTTTTACACGTATTCAGTTACTTGCTGTGGGGTATGTGCTTGGGTAGAGGTCAGAGAATAGCTTGAGAATACAATGATAAGTTCTCTCCTCTCACCTGTGGTTTTTAGGAATAGAATTCTCATTGTCAGTGAATATCCTTACTCACTGAGTCCTAACCCAAAATCCTGTCAATAAATAATCCCCAAAACAAATGTGTATTCTATGAAAAAGTGGGAAATGTTTTTGACATTTTTTCATTAACATCTATCATTACAGAATGGCTAAAATTGGTAACAATTTCTTTGCTTAACATAACACATTTTCAAGAAAAATTTTGATTTGTTCATTAAATTCTATATTATTCTGTGTTTAATTATAACTGACATTGCATTAACTCTACATACATATTTTGAGAGAATTGGTATGTTCATCAGGTTTTCATCCCCTAAACTTTCTCTATCTCAATTTATTTATATTGTTTAATTTCTCTCAATGTTTAACAGCTTTCAGAACAAAATCATACCCTTCTTACATGATCTTCAAGAATATCATATGTTTAGATGTGAATTGAAGTAATAATTTCTTTTCAAAAATATAATTACGATTGCTAGTATGACAAAATAACAGACTACAGTTTGCTATATTCATTTATTCTCTCTGGTATATATTTGTTTATTCATTATGGTTTTCTACATATTTACTTTATCAGAGTCAATAACAATCTACTTCTAACTTGTATGCTTTTTCTTAGTTTTCATATATCAGTAATTATAATAAAATTATACAAGTTCCTGTTAAATTAAAAAAAGATCAAGAAAATTATAATGCTCTTGTGACCAAAGCTTGATTCTTTCAGTTAGAGGATTAGATAGTAAATTTTTATTTAAATTCTCCATACCAGTAGGCATTATCTACACCTGAACATCCAGTGGTTAATCAACTAAAGGATTATACATTACAAACACTTAAATTATTTTTTCTAAAACATCACTGAAGATAATTAAATCCAACAAATTCCATAGTAAAAAAAATGTAAGATGGTTATTAGTGGTGTCATACTTTCCTTTGTTTACATGCTCATGTATGTGTGGAGACCAGATAGAAACTTTGTACATAGCTCTACAGCTATTGCCCATCCTTATTTTTGATCTGAGTCCTCCCACTTGGATCGGAAGCTTACTGATAAGTCTAGGCAAGCCAATGAATGAACTCCAGGTATCTACACATCTCAGCCTATCCAACTGTAGAATTACAACTATACTTAACCATATTTAATGTTTTTGCCTATGGCTCCTAAGAACCTAACTCGGGTTCTTATACTTGTTATGACACTATCTTCCAACTAAATTATCTCCCCATCACCCAAGAGTTGCTTTTCTGAAAAGAAACATTCTAAATGTGTGTCATTCCTTTTAGTGGATGTGTTTCAAACCACAAAAGATACAATTTTAGATTATAAAGGGCATATGTTGGCATGTTTGTTTCAATGGCATTTGTTCCCTCATAGCCCCATATCAAGAGTCTCTCTCACAGGGATCATCTCTCAATTACTCCTCTCTCTTTCTACTGCTTTTACCTCTGGAGTTTACCTCTATATTTCATTACTTAGTGTTCCTATGATTATCACTAATAAATTCCCAAAGCTCTGCTCTCTTTAGTTCAGCCAATCCCTTAGATCAACAACAGAGTCCTTGGTGTTTATTTTTTCTCTTAAACACAAGGCACCAATTCCTGTTTAGGAACAGCTTAGTACAGGAGTATTAGATTTATATAACTATTAAAGTATTGACATACTTGACAACTTATTTGGGAAAGTGTCCTTGGGAAACATTACTGTCATCACTCATGCTATTCTACTCTGTGAGACAGAACAAAAGTAAATAAACCTGCAATTCTCAATTGTGCCTTGGAAAGGTAGCCTCAGGCTTCCTTTGTTACTTAAACTTTTATCATCATTATATCACTTTCCTACTCAGTATCCCCTCAGCTACTTGGTAAATATTATGTATGTGCTTCTGACTAATTAAAGGCTTATCTTTGATTTAGATAACTTCATGGTATTTGATTACCATAGTATTTTACAACCAAAGTTCTTACATGGAAGGACAGTGTGTACTTTCCTTTTCTTTAAGGACAATAATAACCCCACACTAACTACTTCCTAAAGCAAAGATTTTGTTTCTTTGCAATCCAAATCTAATGTACAGAACATGTTTTTGCATATATTCTTCCTGATAGTAGATATCTAACCTTGTTTTATTTTCCCTTTTCTCCCTCATGCTGAACAACTTGTCCAAAATAGGTTGCTTCAGCTCTCCAAACTTACTGCCTCTACCTAAGTAAGCTCTGCATCTCACAGGTGGTGGGGATAGGTTTTCCTTTGTGAAATTGTATTTCTTCACATCTACATTGTCAGTCTACTACTGAGGAATAACTGACTAGCAACTATACCTCTACACTTGTTTTTACCTACTTGTTAGATGACAAATCCCTAAGTGAGATACTTGACAAAGAAGAACTTTTCTTGTAATGAAACAAGGCGTATTTTCCATTACTCTAAAAAAATTTTAGTGCATTCAGGATATATCTCATTCCTACTCTACCCAAAAATAGACTCTAACTTATGCTGAATGGTAATCATAGCCCCTCAACCAGGATTTCTTTGGCAGGGAGACGGGTAGACTTGTGGGGAAAGGTGACATTTTTCTCATTGTGGTTATTACAAACAAAGATTCTTACCTGTGCCATTAATCATGTCGCAATAACTTGGCCAATAGGACAAATTCCTTAGGAATAAAAGAAAGAAGGTGAACAAATACACTCATTTCAAGAACAACATATTCACATTACTCTTTCAATTTAGAAACACTACTTTCCTCAACATACTAAAGAATAGAGGTGTTGACAGCAAAGATTTAATAAACACTCCACCTTACTCAATCCATTGATTGTTTGACTCCTGAATCTTATTGCAGTGAAGGAAGTATTGGGCAACTTAGGAGGATAGACCATAGACATAGCAGCTAAATGCCAAACTCATTAGAAACCACTCGGATAGACATGGTTCTGAAAGAAAATAAGAAAGATGTAGATCTCCAAGCAGGAATTGGTTTCCTTGAGAGAAATGAATTATGTGATAATTTGTTCAGTGTTTATTCTGATAGAAGGAAGATACTAAAGACCTTTCTGACATGTGCTCCTCATCATACAGAAGTGGAAAGAAAAAAGGAGAAAAAAGCAGAGAAGCAAGGGTTTGGATTCATTGAATTCAAAATACATAAATACTTAATGTTGACTTTATCCTCATGGTACTTTTAACAGGTTTTACATTTTTCCCATTTTGCCTTATCAGAGAGCAGTATTAGAATGGGACTAAACTTATTTATCTTTTATTATCTAAATTATGTTCACTTATATATGGAACAGATTAAAACAATTAGCATTAAATCCTCATGAATTTTATTTTAGTCATTTGAGTGAGAAAAAAACTAGTGCTGTCTCCTCCTTAAAAAGTTTACTAAGATATCAAAATACACTGTTGGTTATGTTTTTAAAGAAGTAGTGCTAGTTAAACTCAGCCAGAATACACACAGTTATATCAACAACTTCAGTGTAATTCAACAACTTCAAGGTGTCTTTTTTTCCTCTTTCTTATTAGTTTTGTTTCTATTTAAGTGATATCAAAAATTAGGCTTCTTTCAGATGAATTGTCAGGAACTGAGACACAGAAAAGTATAGGTTAATGAACCTAGTGTGTTCTTTCACCTTTTCAAAGGTGATATATTGTATATTATGTTAATTTTCTTTGAAATATTAGTTTCATTTTTTATCAGTAAAATAACCATTGACATGGCAATAAAATTATAAAGGTGCATGAATTTACTTTAAATATTTACCTGTTTTGACTCATTTGGAAAAGATCATTGTAAAATATAATTTTTCATATGGTCATTTCAAAAAGCATAAGATATATTTGCTTACCTCATAGATTATAGTAATTTTTTAAACTTGTTATCACTTAATTGTATGAATGTGCTACAACATTAAATATGCTACAGAGAAAAAATTGATGCTGCATTTCTCTGACTAAGAGAAGCTATGAATAAAGACAAAGTTTTCATACACTCACACTGCTGACTGTCAGTCAGGTTCATTAGGAACACGATGGTGGCATGAAGAGTTTAATGTCTGGAAAAAGGATAGTGGCCAAGTTGCTCTTTAGCCATGTCTGTTTTATAGGCTAGTACTTGTGCCTTAACAGTTATAGTAAAGTAATACTAATAGCACATTATAATACCCTGGTCTGTCTGTCAGTCTGTCTCTGTCTCTGTGTCTTTCTCACCCCCCCCCCACACACAAACACACACACACAGACACACACACACACACACACACACACACACACACACACACACACAGAGTTACTTACCTTTTCCCTTTATAGGAATCAATGATGGCAACTTTGCTTATGTTATCCTTTCCATTGAAAACTTTATAAACTCCATCTACAGTGTTATTGTACTGAAAAAATATAAATAAAAAATTACTCATGGATCAAGTTTTATTTACTATGTCATAACACATATGACAAACTTACTTTCAGATTTTTCAGAAAGGGGTTTTTATCATTTGTGATATATAACACAATATGAGTTTTACATTTGAGCTTTTATTAAGTATTTTAATGTTAGAATATAAAAAGTGCCTACAAATAAATGTCATATGGTTACAAAATATAAGAAAATAGCTAACAGAGGCTATGAGTGTCTTTCCAGGTTTGTTATGAATTAACCAGACATAATGTTGCTTGCTCTTCCTATTATGCTCAGGTAAGGACACACTGAGCTAAACTTACAAGATTAATGTCTACAGATTTCTAAATATATTCCAAATTCTCAAATCATTAGTAGTGGTTACTAAAATGAACAAGATTATACAAACAAAATTAAAAAATCTCTTAGCCAAAAAATGGAGCTATACTGATTTGGTTCAAATCAAATTGACTCTAATTCCTTCAGGCTTTTCTGTTTATATTTAACTAACATACAACTGAATAATCTGAAACATTAACAACAAGGAACTGGAAACCATAAGTAGTATTGCTACCCAGTGTCCGACTATACAATGATCAAAACAGAGACTTGGGTAAGCCATCTCATTCTTGCCCCATTGGGAGTCCAAAGCTACGTCTAGCAAGAAGTCTCCATTCTGTTAATCACAAAACTGCCATTCTGTGAAGCTGACTGGCAACCCTCACTAAGCGAAGCTTGCTGAACATCTCAAGTGAAAATTCACAGTAACTTTCTAATTGAAACTTTAATAAAATTACATCTCTAAAAAATAAGGAAAGATATGATCAACATGTTTAATTTTTAATACAAAGACATATTAACCTTGATTCCTTAGAAAATTTAAAAGTAAATACAATTTGCAAATATTTACATATTTACAAAGGAATTTTCAATTGTGTATAAGAATAAAATTCAATTAATTTTTAAATTAAAATTAATTTAATCAAACATATTAAGTAATTTTTCACTATGAAAACTGATTGCATGTAAGATTTAGACTTATGAATTATATGTTCTCAGATTAACAAGTAAGAAAATAGTCAAAACTATAAATGTTTCCCATTAATATTTTATTTATATACTTAAAAAATATAGCAAACATTTATATTTGGTACTTACAGGATAAAACACGCCAACTATGGAATTTATAGGATATGGAACCAAACTCAGAAATGGATCTTTGTAACCCCACAAGAGTTCTTTCAAAGATCTTGTTTGGAACATAGAAGACTTGGACTTTTTGATAAGGGAGTTGAGTACAGCTTGAACAAATGAATTTTGGTAGATATGTGGTGCAGCCTACAACAAAAAAAAATCACTATCTGAGAAATCAGTACATTATATTTCTTAAATAAATGGATTAAATGTAATAATCGAGTTCAATTAAAATCAAAATAAACCTTCAAAATCTGCTAAATCTTGCCTAGTCTAAAATTGCAATTTTTGCCATTTTTTTCTAATCTCTTACAGGATTACTTTTTTTAAGAGCAAACTTATAAAGCCTTTGATTAACATTTTTAAAAAATTGTATAAAAGCAAAAAGGAAAAGGGGGCATGGGATGGGGGTTTTCTAGGGAGGGGAAATGGGGAAAGGGGATGGCATCTGAAATGTAGATAAAATATCCAATAAAAAAAGTGGGGAGAAAAAAAAGAAAAACAGTCACAGTAATTCATTCAAGGTCCCATGAATTAGGAAAGCTCTATCCTAATTCAGGTGCTTGTGCTGGTCTCTGGACAGATAACCCATGTCCTTCAGCTATGTCACACAGGTATCTGGGAGACTAGTGGAATAGTAACATACTGTCCAGTTCTCATTCCTATAATAAATCCTCTTTTTATCATAATTATACCTTTCCTTTAAGAATTTCATTTGGTGATTTTTCTATGTTAAATATAAGGTGAGTATATTGAAAAAATGAGCTGGTTTTAAATGAGTATAATTAATCAATCAAGCTAATTGATTTATGCTGATCAGGTCATCTCTCCAGATGACAAAATAGCATTAAACATGGTTTTTATGAAGTGGTTAAAGAACTAAAGCCAAATGATGAGGGTGCTTATGAGATTAACTGTGACAGGCTCTGAAATGGTCCACATAGCAGCTGCTGTCCACTCACTGCCACGGCCAGATTGAGGACTGTGAAGTTGTCATCCTCTGTTCCAACAGACAGTGAAGGCTCAAAGATGGCGCCATTGGGCTGTACAAAGGAGACAGTGGAGTCCTCAGGGTCCTGAGTTATATTTTCCTTGGCTAGATAACGAACTCTGTAACAAACATAAGTCAACAAAGTGAGAGGGGTCAAAACCTAACAAATCCAGAATAACCCAAGGCCCTAAATTCCTAGTAGTGCCTTTTTCATAAGATATTTTAAAATTAAGGTAACTATTAATACTAATTCAAGTAACGCTACAGCAATTTCAGATACTTTAATGCAGGGATGACTAGTTAAAATAAAAGCTTAATAGTTCACATTCACTGTTCCCTAAATGGCACTTACAATATCAAACCAGTAGATGGCACTCAGTAAGAGAAAACAAAATCAGTAAAACTTGCTCCATCTTAGGAAAGTTCTTTTGAAAGAGGTTTTTTTAAAAAAAGAAAAAAATGATGTCTTCAGATGTATTGGTTAACAAGATCGAGGGAAGTAGCTTTTCGCCCATGGTTACATGATGCCTTCATTACTATTCTTGCCAAAGAAAACATGAATTTTAAAATGTAAAATAAATAGAAGGAACTACAGTAATCAGAATTATTATAGATTGGAATATAATTATGATACTAAACAACGCAATTTTTTGTTCAATCATGTCTTATACTGTCGATTACTGCTTCATCAATATCATTTTAACAGTCATTGGCCAATCAACTCGTGGTTCTGTTTTAGGGGGCATATTTTTCTACAGGCTCAATTTAAAATGGATTCAGAGTGTCATCAATGGCATGTCATGCTCTCACCTAACACATAGAAGACACTCAATAGAGTAAACTTTTTTTTTAAGATTTCTTAAATCTCATTTTTGTTACTTTGTTGGAGGTACCTAGGCAAGCTGAAGAAATTCCAGTTTGATGATCTCATGAAACAAGAAGCACACTTCATTAAAGACAGTTTGAGATTGCCATACAAAGGAGAGCTTCCTGTGTGAAAATTGTACCTATAAATCTACTCCTTCCCAGTTTTCTCTTTTGCCTTGAGCAAACCAACTATATCTAATTCATATTAGTTCTATACTGAAATAGTCTATAGGTTGTAGGAATAACTCCTATAGTCTATATATATATAAATATATATTTATAGATTATATACATTTATGCATACTTAGAACATGTATATATGTATATATGTTATACATATATACATAACTTATATATATTGTATATATATATATATACACACAACATGGAATATATATATATGAAAATTATATTTATATGTATATGCTTTATAAGAGAATATAACTAGGCTTAATTGCTATGTTTATACTTTGTTGTAGCTTCATAAATTCCTTAAAGGCAAAAACCATTATCCCTAAACAAACAAAATTAAAAACTAAAACATAAACCAAAGAATCACTATCCTTAAATAAGGGGGAGGGGAGATTCTTAAATTGTAATAACTATTCTCTTCTCTTCAATATTGGCTATTTTATTCATGTTATATTTCTCATGCATACACTTTAAATTTTATTTCTTAGGTCTTATAATGGATTACAGATTTCATAGGTATAAACTATGCTAATACATTTCTTCATATTTCTTAGACTATGATATTTACACACTATTTTGCTAATAAGTATTATAATATCACAAAAAATATTTTCTTGCAGTTAAAAAAAACAGAGTCTTCTTTGGCAAAATTATACATTGTTACAAATATTTCAGTAAATAGAAGACTATCAAAACATGATAGTCCACAAATCATATGTTGGTATAGCAGGCATAACACTTACAACAATTGCTATTTCTCCATAATTTGGAGTGTCAAATTTAACTCAGAAACATGCTTTGGAGAGGCTAAAAAAATGTACAATCCTATAACGTTAAAACATACTGCAACTGTGGATTATAAAGTTAATAAGAAATATAATAATTTGTGATATGAACTCATGTTGCATAAGTAGTTGTGTTTTGTTTTGAGAGGAATTTTCTACATACTTAAAGACTTAACTGTGTTCTCACAGGAAAATAAAGCTACCCCTAATACTTAGGTAGATACTTAGTTTGTTTAGGTAAATACTTAGTTTGTTTCAAGTGCCTTTGACTACTCTAAGAGTGGAAAAGAAGAGTCTGTAATTCTGTAATTTACATAGAAAAATGTATGCAGAAGTACGATTACTAGTCCCTATCTCTGTGTGAATGTGGACATTTGATGGTATTGTTTTTCTTCTTCTTCTACAACTACTTCTCTCTCTCTCTCTCTCTCTCTCTCTCTCTCTCTCTCTCTCTCTCTCTCTTTCTTTCTTTCCTTTTCTTCCAATAAAAAGTTTTGACTGCTTATTTCCCCTAGATGTATTTATTTAAGATTCTATGCATATGCTGACAGGAGCCTGATATAGCTATCTCCTCAGAGGTCTATCACAGTCGGACATATCCAAACGTAGATGCTCACAGCTAGCCATTTATCTGATCAAGGGGTTCCCAATGGAGAAGTTAGAAGACTGAAGAAGCTGAAAGGGTTGGTGGTCCCATGAGGAGAGCAACAATACCAACCAACCAGAGCTCCCCAGGGTCTAAACCACCAGCCTGGGAGCACATAGGGAGGGACCATGACTCCAGCATATATGTAGGAGAGGATGGCCTTGTCGGTCATAGGTGGGAGAGGCAATCTTTGGTCACATGAAGGCTAAGCACTGAGTGGGGGGGGGTTCGAGGGTGGTGAGGTGGCAGTGGGGGGTAGGTGGGGGCACACCCTCATAGAAGCAGGAGGGGGGGACGGAATAAGGGGTTCCTGGGTGGTGTGGGTAAGGGGGTAAGGGGGTAAGGGGATAAAATCTGAAATGTAAATATATCCAATAAAAAAAGAAAAAAAGATTCTATGCATAACTTTATTAAATAAACTATTGGAATACTTATAAAAGTATAGCAGAGAGAAATATTGTAAGATTAAATTGCTGTTTAAATCTCAATGCATAGCTGACCTCAGCATGTAGCAGGAACTGCAACTGTGCAAAATCGTTTTACCTCTGTGGTTCTCAAGCCTGAGTGCGGATCTGAATCACACAAAGGAGTTTGAAATGCACAGCTAGTGGCTCATTCATCCACTTGCTGTAGTGTTTGATGGGTGTTGCTACTGTTTCTGCCTTAGAAGCCACACCAGTATAATCACAGAGGTAAGATATGTGTTTCATTTTAAGATGTTCATCACATATTCATAAAACTCTCAGCATACCAACTACACAGTTTGGAACATGACAAAAGTGTCAAAACAAAACATCCTTAAGTTTTTGAGTAGGGGAGCTATTTAATAGCTTTCAAATGGTAATAAAGTCTATATTTCTTTTTCATATAATATTTGGTAATATTAGTGTAGCATATAAAGATAAAACCTAAATCTATAGACTAAGATCCTTTACTTATAGGGAAAACATTTTATGTAGATTTTGTTGGCAAGAAGATAAGTATACTGCAATACAACGGAATTCCTTAGGAGGAAGAGTTTTCAGAAACCAAGTGAGAACACTACTCCTTCTCAGGAGCTCACTCACCTATATGTGTAAGGACCTCTCTGTTTAACCTTGATGTTGCTGCTGTTTTTTGCCACCTCATCTGGGTTTTGCACATCAAAGATCCAAAACTGTCTGTACACAGTGGTGCCTGTCTTAACCCAGTTTTTGAAGGCAGTGGTTCCTTCTTCAAGGACAACTTCCTATGAAAAAGAAAACAAGTTTGGTTTGTGTTTTTTTATAACGAACATGGAAACTGCTAGGACCTTATTATGTTTAGTCAGAATATAAGGAACACCTTGTGAGAACATGAGTAACTTTGTCACACACTTGAAGCAGGAATGCTGTCCACGTGAAGGACACTCTCTTGGTTAACGTTTAGGAAGAGAACCAGTGTGTAAATGGTGAAGCCATCTTTGTTGCTTTTAAAGCAACCTTTCAAGTGAACCCATGGCAACATTCTCTTAGTCAACAGAACAGTAAGTTAAGCTAATTTGAAATGTTGTCAAACAAAAGATTTTTTTGCCAGGGGTAATCTTCTAACTCTGAAAAAAATATGGGTTGATGAAGGAAAGGAGAGAAGTTGAGAGACAGCTTGAGTAATATTTGGAGGTTTTAAAAATGACAACAACAACAGAACTCCTTTCTTCCAAAGTTGGGCAACTCAAGGGATTGTAACTAATCTTTATTAAATGAGGATCATAAATCCTTGAAGATGAATTATATAAATAAGGATATTTCCTCTTTGGAATCTTGTTCAATATGACCTCTGTGAATCATATATTTGAGGATTTCCGGATTGTGTTTTTATAAACAATATAAGTCTTTAATTACTCATTGTATCAGTAGTTTTCAAAGAGCAAAATTAAGAAGGAGTGATGTGTGTGTGTGTGTGTGTGTGTGTGTTTCTGTGTGTGTTGATATCTGTATATGTGCATGATACACATTAGAAACCATGTATACCAGTGGTGCTGAAAATATGAAGCAATTAAATATACAGCATCAGGACTGAAACACCTTTTATTAGAAACTCTCTCCTGTTTAGGAGCTTTGGGACCAAGTGGAAAGCCACTAAACCCCTTAGGGTCCCTTTCGTTGTCTGCAAGGGAAGAGTTACCATAGATGCTTCCCAGCTTCTTTTCTAATGCTTTTACTCTCAGAACAGGAAGTCTGTGTAGTCATAGTAACTAGTGCAAACAAAGAGTTTATTACTTCCAATTAAGTAATGTGGGAAGAATGCCCAGGTTCAAGAGTGTTCAAGGGGAAGAGGAAGAAACATATTCATAGAGAATTAGCCTAAAGGAGTCCATGAACATAGGAACAACCAAACCTACTTTCTTCACCTGGAAATATCGATTCACTGAATGATAGGTTCAGGAAAGGAGAGGGGGAAGTGACATGCTTTTTGAGGTTGAGTCTCCATGAAAGCACATGGTTGGAATAAGTGCAGCCTGGACAAATAGTCTTAGGGACATTTGCATTATTAAGCCTTATAGCAGTCCTTTCTTGGTTAACGCTGTTACTGGTTTCCCTAACATATACATATCCTGATCAGCTGTTTAGTTGGTAGGTGTGAATTGAGTTTCCTGGCTTCGGGAAATGATATTGCTTAATGCTGGCAATAATGGAAGCCATTAGAAAAAGCAAGGCAGCAGGTTAGGTTGTGTTTGAAAATGCTGTAGTACTGTAAGCCATGAACAGAGGAGCTGGAGCTGATCATGTGATGTTCAGATAGCTATGGCTCTTCTAGGATAATATTCTTTAAAAAGAGATATGCAGCCAAAATGCTTATTTCCACACTAGCCCAGTATTAGAGCAAAGTTACAAAACTGATTTACCCAGATTTCTTGAGATCAAGGTGTTTGTGAATATTAAAGCTGAGATCTGTATTGATTTAATGTCAAAAGACTATGGATCTACAGGTCATAAAAATTTTAAGGCCCAACATAATAGTTATTGTTTATCTTGTGTTACTCAAAATACAGAATTATTTCAGTCCTTAGTGAAAATAAGTCAATATACTCTGATGAGATCAGAAATGACTTTTGACCATACTTATCATTTTGTTCTTTGAACAGAGAAGCTAGTAGACTGTTAGGATGGGCCAGCTGTCACTCAAATGCTGAGGTGTGCACACTAACTTTGACAGTTGTGTGGGTGAGTACTCTTTTAATATAATGGCAAAACCAAATGTGAATGTCTCCTTCATATAACGGTCAGTGTTAGTGTGATAATTAAAGCTCCCTTAAAATTTTTTTATTGGAGTAGGCGGTGCACAAAATTACAAAAATAGTCCCATTCACCAAAGAGTATGTGAAAACTGAGTTATGTATTTCACATTCAGTATATATGCACGGATTATTTAATGTAGTTATATCTTCCTTATAATGTAAAGATAAGATATATTGAGCAATATGAAATTAGCACATTTAGAGGTAAAATATGTTGATGACATTTTAATAGGGTTTGTCATTACCTCAAGAATTATAATAACTAAGAAATGAAACCTGAATAGTGTGATTACAGGAAACATTCAACAAATGTTCACTGTCAGTATTTTAGAAATAGACGCTATATGTTAGAGGGAAAACTATAATTCATTTCCTTCACACATTCCTCAAAATCTTGGTTCAAGTATTAGCTGTCTAACTAACTAACTAACTAACTAACTAACTATATAAACAGTAACTCATACTATTATATGGGACTTTTTCTCTTACTTAATTGATTTATATTGACATCTTATCTGCATTAAACCCTTTCTTAAAAGGTAGACTTTTGTCTTTCTCACCATACATCCAATCTACCCAGTACTGTTCTCAGTAGAATAGTATACTCAAAAGGACAATGACTTTGGTGGGAGTAGCTAACCTCTTTCAGCTTAGATGGTGAGGCTCCATTCAACAGAAGGGAATTCTCTCCTGGCACAATAAATCTAGTCAAATGTCCATAGCTGTGGAGGTTGGAGACCCTAACAACTGCAGTTGTTTTGCTACATGGACTTGCTCTCTTCCAACTGCCTTCTTAATATTTTATTTCCATGCTTATAGACAAGCGCTACAGAGAAGCTTGCCTTTGCATTAAATGGTGGTTACTGTAGAAACTGATAACTGAGAAATCGCTGAGAATAAGTGAATGTTTCTTTATGGCTCTGCCTGGAATGAGGCCTCTCTATGACTCTCTTTAAATCTCAAAGAGCATGAAAAAAAGAAGGCCTAGAGGAAATGTAGAGCTTGAGGAAGGAATGTGGGGACATGATATGGCTGTTTTGCTCACAAACTGATCAGAGTTGTTAGTACCTGAATATGATGAGCAAAAGGTTGGATACAGCACGATCTCACTAGGGATAGGGTGAGGGGTCATTGAATCTCACCTGTCCTCATGTAAACAACACTAAGTAAACTCATCCATTCTGTCACCAATAAAGAAATCAGGTAGAAGTAGTGCTTGAAGAGAAAAGATATCACTGAGAAAGGACAAAGAGGATCATGAGGAGTGAATATGATCGAAATATATTCTACAAATGTAGAAAAATATCACAGGGAACCTCATTGGTATGAACAATTAATATAAACTAATAAAAGTTCTTACATTTGTGGATTATATCTGTAAAGTGAAAGAGAATTTATATTATTGGTTATAGTTGTGTTAAAAAGAACAAATGGCTTTATTATTAGGTCTTAAGCCATTAAATTAAGTTACAATCAATTAAAATATTGATTAAAATGCATTGAATTGTATTGGAGCATTAAGATTTAACATTTCAGAGATTCAAAAATTATCCTTTCAGGATTTATATAAGAACTTAACATGGGAGATTGTCATTTGGGTTGAGACTACAGGATAATAACCTGAGGGGGGGAAAAAAAAAAAAAGAAACCTACATGCGCTGAATTCTGTTTCTAAAGCATTGATCGTGAGCCAAAATGGTGTGCACTTGCACGTGGTGTCCTGAGATATATCTCAATTATCATTCCTCAGGATCTGTCAACTTCACAGTTCTTTTTGAGGAAAAATAACCCATTAACCCAGAGCTCAGGTTAGGCTGCTAGCCAGAAATGGCCGGGAACTCATCTGCTCTGATTCTCCATTACTGAGATGTCTGTCAACTATGAGCTACCATGGCAACCCTTAACATGAGTTCTGGGGATAGAGCTCAGGTCTTCCCACCTGTGTGACCAGTTATCACTAACTGGCTTGGCTCTACAAGCCCTAACCATCGTTTCTTTTATCATCAGCCAGGAAACATTTCACTTCATCTTCCCTTAATACCCTTTCCTCCTAAATTGTACTTTTTTTCCCCTTTCACGTACTCTTTTTTCCTTCTTCATAAAAATCAGAAACAAAAACAAAACAAAAAAATAAAGCAAACAACAACAAACCCTTATTTCCCTTTCTTGTTTCTCCTTGTCTCTGACTGTGCACAAATTCTTGTAGTACACAACCCTGCTCTTTTCCTGGACACTCAATCCATAGAAGGTAGTATGCTTGTATAGGTTTATCTTTAAGTTCCCAGCAATGATCAAATCTATCTGAACTCTGTTCCTTGAGTACAGAGTGAAACTTGCATCAAGCCACTTGCTATATATCTGTGCTTTCTCTTCTTCGAATATGTATTTCCATCAACAAGCCACCTGGCCATCTTATGATAAGTCCATACTTACTTCTCTCTTCCCTGATTTAATCCCTCTATCTAAAATTAAAATGCATCCATACATCAATAACTTTTTCTTAAGCTTCCCCACTTCAGGCCTTTTGCTATATAATGGACTTATAAACAAAGACATGTCTATTCTATAAAAACTATTTTTTAACTCACTCTCTAAAGATTTGTGCAACAATGCTTATTCTTCTGTAGCTTTTGTGTCTTTATTTCCCAATTACATCCATTTAAAGGTCATACTATTTAAGGTTTTGTCATTTTAATCTCTAATATTTCCTATTAACTAAGACATAGTTGATTTAATATTTTGAGATTATAAAATTGGTGAAATAATCTCACATGTTTAATTTATGACAATTAAATGAATCTTTACATGGGAAGATCTTAATTATACCACCAATCTGTTGATGGTACTGCTCTCTAAATGCATGTTTCCTTCCATATTACTAAAAACAACATAGGAACTATGCTTATTACATCACCAATTAGTTATTCTTCTTCTTAATGTTTAAATCCAAGTATACTTTGCTTTATACCCACCCCTTGTTCATTCTAATAGCCCTGCTAAGTTATCTACCTTTTCATACTGGACAATATACTTTGATCACGTGTTCCTCTCCCCCAACACCAACTCCTCTCAGATCCTACCCTCCTATCGACCACCCAGCCACCCAATTCGTTTCTTTGTTTCTTTGTTTCTCTCTCTCTCTCTCTCTCTCTCTCTCTCTCTCTCTCTCTCTCTCTCTCTCTCTATCTTTTCTTTCTCTCTCTTTCTTTCTTTCTTTCTTTCTTTCTTTATTTATTTCTTTCTTTCTTTCTTTCTTTTTCTCTCTCTCAAATGAAAATCAAACCACATAAACAAAACAAAGCAAAACAAACCAAATCAAAGCAAACAAATAATAAAACAAGGAGTCCATTTTGTGTACCCAACTACTTCTTGGTCCTGCATAGGACCTTTCCTGGTGTGTAGTTTAAATCATTCAAATTGATGCTGCATTGAAGGAAAGTGATTTTTCCTTGAGTAGATGTCAATTGTATAGATTCTTGGTTAGGGGTGGGAATTTGTGCCTCTTCCCTTCTCTTTGCTGGCTTTTTGTCTAGTTTCAACTTGTGCGCGTCTTCTGCATGCTGTCACAGACTCTGTGAGTTTGTATGTGCATCTGTTGTATCTGAAGACACTGCTTCCTTGTAGTCCTCTACTGCCTGACTTTCACAATCTTTCAATCTTTCCTTCACGTAGCCCCCGAGCCTGTCCCTCTTCACTGCATTTAGTTGCAGCCCACAGCTTTTCTACTGCCATTAGTCTTATGGGTTTTTCAAATAATATGTTTCTTTAGAATCAAAGAAAATTTCAGTGTCTTCCTGAATATTCATGAATACTCTCATTTTTTCTTCCTATATAACATTTTTCATATTATACATAATTTAATTCTATACTCTCAAAGTTTGTCTATTTTTTTCTATAAGACACGCATTTTCTTAGATATTTCTTAAACTATTTTTAATTATTTTGCTCCCAAATATTCATGCTACAAAATTGTACTTTGATACAATTGATTGTTTAAAACTCTCTTTTTATGAGTTCTCATTATAATAAAAGTATTAAAAATTTAATTCAGAATGCTGCTAGCACTCACATACCACTCAAGAAGGTTTATATGAAAAAATTTTGTAATATGAAGAAAAGATTAACTTATTACTACTCAGCCATTGTTCTTGCTAGTTTATAATATTGTATCCTAGATGATTGTAACTTTTTTGTTCAAAAGATAGTTCCAGTCTATGTGTAAACAGAGATAATAATCTATGATGATCTAGGTGGAAACCACAAGTAACAAAATAAAAAGGCCTGGATCAGTTGCAGTTCTATTCTCCCCACCCCTACTCCTCAACCCTGGTCAAGCAAGCCTGTCCTTATCCACCCCTACCCTTCTTTGTAATTCTATATCAATAATACTACCAAGAAAGATAATACTACTGAAAATTGAGTTAAAGATCACATATATATGTGTATATTATATTCATATACATGTATACTATATATATGTATATTTCAAAACATTTATTGCACAATATAACATGTTTTTCATTAAATGCAAATATTTGGAGATATATAAGTGATGATTGTATAATTACTGAACAGTATAGTATGCGTGTGTAGGAATTCTTACCTTAATACACAGAGAGATGACAGTTAAATAATTCAATAAGGGAGAATATTTCATCTTAAATCAGCATTTATAATGAAACAAGTAAAATCACAAAGCAGTAACTTCTATTTGTGAATAACTATATACCAGGGTTTTTTATATTAATTCTATTAAATCAATGCTCCTGTGAATACAAATAACACTTGCTTATATCTTGAAGAAGGTAATGTACCAAAAATTAACAGGTAGATAAGAGATTGTATGGTCTTGGCAATAACGGAAGTTTTAGTACAAATAAATACAACGAATCCATTTCTCTGGTTCTTGTCTCTGCAGTATGGTTACTGTTTGTCTAGGTTGCTAGAATCAAAACTAATGTGGGAGGTGAGGTTAGTGTTCCCATCTATGGCACTGGGGCACTGTTAGTTGGTAACTTTTCAAATGAACATGGATGCCTCTGGGCATGGCAGAAACTCCTTCTCTACCCTTCACTTTGTTCTGGATAGATTTCTTTTATTTGTGACCACTATTTCCAAACTGCTGAATTTCCTTCAGGACCACAGCAGGTAGGCTTCCCTTAATGTATCTTCAATTCACTAAAATTTCTTTGAATTTGAAGCTAATTACAGTGAGCTAAAGAGGCAGATGAGTTTTTACATATCCACATATTTAAATCGCTCCAATTTGATTTTAAAGATCCAATTTATTGATATATGTTAAAACGTGTCCTAAAGAACATTTTCCCTGAAGTTTGACAAAGCCAAATGTTAATGTGAGGAAACAGAGACTATTTATTAGTAATGACTATTACCCCTATTTAAATTAGCAGTTTTCTAGAGCTCCTCATTAAATATTAAACAATTTTTAACGTGGAAACACACATAGATAGGTGAATTTTTCATGGTTAATTAAAATGCAACTACTTTTATAAACATACTCTTACAAAACACTTATTGGAATATTTCTATTCAAAAGCCTGCCAGTCTATTCCAAAAATAAAGAAAATTATTTCTACTAAACTACATATATATATACATATATATAAAACCTGCAGTTTAACCAAAATTTGATACATTTAAGATTAGTAGTGTATTCCAGTCCATTTTACATTATACTCATAAGAGTGTATGTGTGCTCATTTTGCATTACATTGTAATATTTCCCACATGCTTACTTTATCTTGTTTGGTTACCATGATTCACAATCACCCATCTTATTCAGAGCATAAAATTAGCATGCAACATAAAACAAGCAAGCATCTAGATCAATAACACAATAACAACAATAGACACGATAGAATAAGTAAAAGGTACAACAGATTCTCTCAGTCATCCTTTACCCTTTTGATTGTGTTCTCAATAAGCATGTCTCCGACTGGCATGAGGATGCCACCAAACACAGCCAGGACAGCACCAATGACAGCTCCGGCAATGAGCCCACAGTTACGATCGCAGCCCATCCTCCTTGCACAGCAGAATCAAGGTAGAAAGAACACTTGTTTCTCACCAACTCCCAGCTTCAATCACGATGTTTTCTACGTGGCCTGGTTCTACTATTAGAAAGAGGTCATAAAAAGAAGATTAAGTATCAGCACAAAAAGATCAAAGTACAAAGAAATCATGCTACATGTACTGATACAGATGATTTTGCCAACTAACAATAAAGAAATCTTTTTGTGTATTTTACCACGCTGGTTTTCTAGGTCTTACTCCTTCATCTTGTTCATTAATCCCCACCAGAAGCAGAAGCAATATCAGAGAGAGTGTGTAGATTTTTAAATTTTTTCTGTTTTGTATTTCCATCCCTGGGTGACTAACATACTATAATCTTATCTAAAGAAAGCCATATAAACGTATTCCTCTCTTAATACTCCTTCCCTCAGCATGGCATGCTTTTTTATACCTTCACCCCCTATCTGCTTTCTCTACCCAAACAGAACCCTGAATGCTCTGCCAGGAATTCTCCTGCCAAACACACATGGCTGGACTGATTAGCCTTGTCTACTAGCCCTTGATGGTAGTGGTAACATACCTATTCATGCATAAACAGCAATATATGAGTGTGTGAAAAGGAATCTCTTGAGACTCAGAAGGGATCAACACTTCAAATCATTTGTAAGCTACCTGTCAAAACAAAAACATGCAGAGAAAAAACACATCATCACAAAGTTAATACTAGTATATTCGTTAGTGTAATCATAGCATTAAAGAAAATTCCACTTCTTTTCTAACTTTTATGTTCATGCCTGAAAGTTTCCTCATGTAGTATGGAAAACATTCAAAAAACTTTTAAAAGTACATATGGTTTCTAATTTCATTAGCAATGATTTTGACAAAATACCAGTTAAAGAATTTGAAGATACAAATATATATTACATACACACACATATGTGTATATTGATTTGATTTTTGTTTTTCTCAAAGATTCTTTTACATATCCAACAGTAGTAGCATTAATTTTTCCTATGTAGAGATTCATGTCAAGGCTCTTAAATACAGTGGTGTGGCTATTATGCACTCCATGCAGGCAGTATAATCTGTGGTATCTTATTTTATGTGGTTATTACATAATATTGGAAGGAAGCAATTTACAGAACCACTGGATCCTGCTGCAACAAAACTAATAAATTTGTGTCTTTTTTATCAATGCTTGAAGAGAAAGTTGGGCTTCAGTGCCAGTTTTATGATGGTCTTTTACCTTTCATGGTGTGGTGTATACCTGTGGCTTGTACTTTAAAACAGTTTCGTGTTGCACCAAAATGTCCATGCCCAAGAGGAACACAGATGTCAATAGAACCGAGAAAAGATAAGGCACACAGGGAGTATTTATAAAATACTCTGTATACAACCTTAAGCCTTTTTCAAAGGTGGAGAAGCACAAACGGTCCAGACCCTTTCCCGGCAACTGTAACCTCTGGGACTTCCCTTTACCAGCCCTACTCCCTTCTCGCAATTGGAAAGTCTGAGACCTTTCTTGAAACAATCTTTCAAGCACTCACAGAACTGGTGAGGAGGCTGGAGTTCTGCCAGCTATAAAGGAAGAATCATACCTGTGAGGCAGAAATGAAAGCAGAGGGCTCCAGCAGCCAGCACAAACAAAACACGGGAGATAAAATAAAACCTGACCTTTCTGCTGCCTCCTTCTAAGAGGCAATAAAGAAAAACTCAAGTCTTTCTATATCTTGACTTTTCTAATGTTTCAAAATAAGATCTAAAGTGAAAATAGAAATTTCCTATGTAAGTAGCAGAAATAATATTCACCCATTTTTGGTTGTTTTCCAAGTTGTTGCCTGGGAGACCAAAAGGTACTGCAACGGTGATTACACAGCAAAGTGATAACCCAGTGACCTTTGTTTCTGACACACTTAATATCTGCCTAACACTACTTAGAAAAGTTTAAGAGAACCTCTTTAAGAAAGTGTGATCTATGATCTTAGCACTGGGACAGGAAATCCTTTGTGTTACAGAAGTTTGGTAAATATAAATTAATTAGATCTAAAAGCACTCAATGAGTTACTTCATTTGGAAAGTTATTTAATATCCATATAAAAATCATTAAAATTATTTATTTGGAGCAGGAAGATAGCACAGTGCATAAGCACACCTGCTGCCAAGGCTGATATGTTGATTGGCATCTACAAGGCAGAAATAGAGAATTAAACCTTGAAAGTCTTCACACACACACACACACAGATTCACACACACATTTTAATAAATGCTATAAATTATTCAGTAAAATCCTTTACATGTAGAGTATCAAGTGACATTAAAAATTAGAATATCATTGCTTCTGAACTAGATGTGTACATATTTGCCCCTTGTTCAAGTCTATGTTACAATAAATATAAATTGTGAGTATGTCATTTCCAGATTTTTTTCCTTACTGAAATATTCCTATGCATGACAGCAAAGAGTTTCTACAAGAGACGAAAAGCTATAACAGCATCTACTGGAGTGTCCAAGAAATAGAACCTGCTCTCCATTGCCAAGAAATCAATCAGAAGACATGTACAGCAGAATAGTAACCAGAGGTGGGTGTAGTCTGAGTTATGTCTGCTTCAAACAGAAGTGAGAATGTGCACATGCCCCACTGATGTTGAGTCAGACTTCTTAGAAAACAAGAGTACCAAAAAATATAGTTAGTTAGATTATAATATTAAACCTTACTGCAAGCATTTATTTAATATTCTGTCAATCATGTGCTGATATTTGATAGAGTGGAAGAAGTCAGCTTGCCCACTGGTTCATATGTTTAATGATTGATTCATGATTATTACATAATGTCATAATAAAGTTTCTGGGTTTGCCTTAAAAATAAGAGAGATCCATTTTTTTTTGCTGGGGCTCACTGATTATCATTTAGTTATTTAACATAATGAGGAAGGGAGGATTTATAGTGTGATCATGCCTTTTTTTCCTCATAGTATAAAGCTGAAGGTGTTTTATTGATGTGAGGGCATAAATGCTCAGGTTAGCACATTCTAGCTAGCAGCTTGGCCATCCATACTTATCGTTAAAGAAGCATATGGTCTTTTTGACTACCTTCTGTCAATCTAGCTGTTAAGGATTCCAAAATTTGGATCTGAGATTACATTTTCTCAGTAGCACAGCTGCTTATATTTTACATTAAGCCATTTTATTTTCTAACTTTACATTAATTTTGCTGATATTAACTCTATAGAGCAGATATTATTTGCAATAAACCATTTTCTGCTTAAAGTACTGAAATTTAGAAGGCAATGAATAATTAGGACCAGAGAACTGTTCGTACTAATCTAAAAGAAGAGAGAGTATAGGGTGGCATGTTTTAAAATATCACTAGCTACAAATCTGTCAGCTGCTATCTCTTATCCAGTGTATAAAATACATATAGATTCCTTTTTCAGAACTTGAGAGTGGATTATATATTTTTCAATGTCTTTAAAAGAAGCAATGGAAGTGGTTCTATTATTATTATTATTATTATTATTATTATTATTATTAATTATTTCCTGGCAGTTTGGCAGAGTACTCCTATCATGAACTTTGAAGCACAGGGCCCTTCCACTACATGGGAAACCTAGTAGGACCCGACAGAATTGAGCAAAGCCTGAGGTAGGATGAACTATAAACAGCCTCCCTGGTAAATAGGCCAAACAGTAGAGCAAATTCCCTGGAGGAATCTCTAATTATTCCCACATGCGTTTCAAACTGTGTTCCCTCAGAAACTCCACCTAGAAGAGGCATGGCCCACAGGTAATGAATGCTGAGATGTGAACAGTGAATATGAAAATGTTTCAGAATCAGACTGGGACATGGATTCTATCTTTTCCTCTATCTACCGAGAGCTAAAAATTCCTATTCTACATATAAAGGTCCTTCCACTTCTTAACATAGGAAAGCAGGCCTCAGAACTCTGTAGACACTGTCATCTTTTTAGACAGACTCTTCTTTACCCAAGAAAAACGGTCAGCACCTACCCATGATGACCTACTGTGAAAATATAACTAGGGGTAACTTAACGAATAACAGGTTGAATGTGAGGACAGGATTTTTTCAAAATGTATTATGTCCTTTTCACACATTTTCCCTCCACTCTATCTATTAGTATTTACAAAGCCATGAGTCTATAAAGAGAACATACACATTTTAGCATAGATTAACAGGAAGGTGTAAATGTAATTTTATTTGTCAGATGTAATTGTCATCTCAGAGGCCTATTGCTGAATAAACTTACCCTTTCAAGCTCTGTCTGAATTCTGGCTGGCTGGTTCAACTAAGCTTTTCTGACTTAAACTCTTTTCTAAATTGACTAATTCAAACTGGCTTCTCTCGGCTTCTAGGTAAATTTCTCTAAGGCTCTCCACTACAGGGCCTCTCAACTCATTTACTCCATGGGACTGACTGACTAGAACTTGGAGGTCCACATGCCTCCAAATGCTGGGACTAAACGCAGGTACTACAATAGGTGGGCCTAAGCATTTCTTTACACTAAACTTGCTCTATCCCTGGGTGGTCTTGAACTGTTTGAACCCAAGAGCTGCTTGTCTCCTGGGATTAAAGATGTGTCTGCACTCCAGCCAGATCAAATAAAACTAGGAAGACTTTGGATATGATCTCTTGCTAGAACAGCCATGTTGCTGGATTAAAATGCCTCTACAGGAAGGTGCTCAGTTATCTGTAAGTACTTGATTATGCTGAAACAAAAGGCCTAAGGCCAATCTTTATAAAACTGTGTGTAGAAATAGAACTCTCTGGATAAACAACACATATGATTCAGTGTTAAATACAAGCTCAGAGAAGGGCTAAAAAGTAGAAGATGATAAGAAATATGATTTTGCTTTCAGCTGTGCCTCATAGGAGCTTTAGCCGTCTCTTCAGAATTCAAGGCTTCGTCAGAACACTTATAAGCATCTTGATAAGCTGTCCTTCAAATTCTCATCTGACTAGAGGCATTAGACTCCTCTGTCTTACTCCTATGTCCATTTGCATCCTAATTGATTATAAGTGGATAACATTTACAGCAAATAATAAAGTAATTAATAAACAGGTATTTATAGTATCAATGAATCATTTCACTTAATTAAAATTATTAAATTACAATAAAAACTTGTCTTAAGGATAACCTTACATAACAAATAAAGAGATTGCATTACACATATAATATCGCAAGTCCTTCAAAGCTAAGCATGTCTTTTAGAGGCTTAACTTGGAATTACTATAAGTCTGAATTTATTCCTTTTGACATATTGGCTTAAACTTAACAACAGGAAAACTTCACTAGCGAGCAACTCCAAGAACATCTGATGGAGGATGCAGGAAGTATCATCTGCTTTCCTAAGCCTGAGAATCAATTTTATAACTTCCGTAAACTGAGCCCTCAAATTGATAACAATGAACAGACCTAGAAATGAACTGGATTCTGTATGATTCAGCTCTAGAAATGAAGAGAGACCATATACACGAGCCACTTGTAAAAAATATTGGTAATCATTGAACCTAGGAAGCATTACTATTTCTTTCTGTATTCCAAATTCTACTATAGTTAAACTATTACTACAAGGTTTTCAGGGGTTTAAATCTGAAGTTAGAAAATATGTATTCAGTTGTGGATTTTTTGCAAGTTATTTTTTATTCTATTTTCTCTAAGTTTGACATAGATTACGAAAGATTACAATTGTGCAATAAAAATCAAACACAAAAAGAAGTTAAATTTTGCACATAATGAGTTTCAAGTATTACGTAATATTGTTTTAAGCAACTGTAATGTAGAAATAACTAATTTCATGTTGCCCAATAATGTAACTTGAAAACTGCAATAAATGTGGTTATATAAAAATTACATAAATATTTTCAAATCTCAATAAAATCTGATTTGTATACATTGCATGTGTAATATTAAATTTTTGTTCAGTAGTAAAATAGATATTCTATCAGACCATGCAATTAAAAATTTTAGTAACTTAACTATAAAGTTTTGGATTAAATTACAAAGTAGTAACATAAATGGTTCCTTCAAGAAATCAAAAGCAAAATAGGCAAAAAAATTAAAATTATTCAAATTTAGAGGAAAAATAACCATAATTTTACTTAAATATAAGAGCAGCAACTGTGACTTTCAAAATGAATACCAAAGTTTTGAGTACACTCTGTACAAATACCCCTCCCATCATTAGCTTTAATATTTTCCCAAGGCCACACTGTTATCTGTCAATCTATATTTGGTTTATTGTTCTGGTTCAACAATGATTTTGGTAGAAAGAACTTTTTACATTGTTCATTTATATACTCTAAAAGACACTTGAAAAATCAACTATCAAAATTTTTGAGGATTTTATTTTCACTTATTCACAAAGCAATATATACAGCAATGCTTTTCTTAGATTTTCAAAAGATATTGCCAACTTAAAATTATTTATGACGTCGGGCGGTGGTGGCGCACGCCTTTAATCCCCACACTTGGGAGGCAGAGGCAGGTGGATTTCTGAGTTCGAGGCTAGCCTGGTCTACAGAGTGAGTTCCAGGACAGCCAGGACTACACAGAGAAACTCTGTCTCGAAAATCACAAAAAAAAAAAAAGAAAAGAAAAGAAAAGAAAAAAGAAAGAAATAGTAGTCCAAGCTCATGGTTCACACTGTATGATATTAAGACTACTAGGTACCATTTTGCAGGAAAAAAAAATTATTTATGAAAGAACTGGAAAGTCCTGGGATACTTACATCTTCAAAAACATTTCAAATTTATTTTAAATAATTTCTGCCATTTATAGTTACTTACAATTAAATAGTTATTTTTTCTAAAATGTGTTATCTATCCTTTAAACCCAAAATTATGTTTTAGGGAAATAACTTACTAATATTTGAAACAATATTTTTTTTAATTTTCAAAGGCATTAATTTTCTTTTATTTTGACATTTAAGTTGTATACTGATTCTCACTAATTAACTTTAAAGTCATCGTTTGAAATAACTCACTCCTTTTGGGAAGTAAAATATTTTTGTTCATTAAAGAAAAGTGTTTGGTAAATGTACATGTAATGCCTACCTTACTCCTTACTATATAGAAAAAAAATCAAGGTCACCAAAAATTGTCCACTGAAACTTCTACAAGCTAATGACACTGAATATCAGCAAATAGTTAACAAATTACACTCAAGACACAGTATTGGCATAAGAGTTACAAGTCATTTATACACTAATCTCATTGTATCAATACTTATTAAAATGTTCTTTATCATATTTTAAAGTAAAAATCATGTTTAAATAGAGAAGTTTGAATAAAACCCAAATTGGCATATAAGTCATTTTAAATATTGACAAAGGAGGGTTGAAAAATACATGATATCAAAAATAATAAACTAAAATATCACTGGTCACTGAACAAAATTTTGATACTATCCAGCAAAAATGTAGGAAGATCTGTAAAACAGCATGTAACTATTCAAATAAAGCAAAGAGACTGTGAGAAAGCAATGGATTTACTTACTCTTCATTTGACATTTTTCATAAGAAGTGTTTTTAAAAACTATCATCTCCTATCAATGTAGAGGTAGAAAAACTTTTCATTTTTTTTTATTATGAAAGGGGAAAAAAACCATATAACTTACTTTTAAAAGACTAGGAGACCATCGACCAGTTGCTCCACACATTTCAGAAGGCAGCTGTGAAGAAGTAAAGGTCCTCAGTAGAAAATCCCTACCCTGAATTCCTCACTACTTATGTGTGGGAGAGTTGAAATGAGCTTTAAAAAAAAAAAAAAAAAAAATTCAGTGTCCGATGCCAATTTGTGGTTTGTTGCCAGCGGAAATGAAAAAAAGAAAAGAAAAAAATAAAAGCACACTGCACTGCTAGTTAAGCACATAGGGGTCTATTTCTGGTGAAGACCCATCACCTACATCTGAAATACTCAGCAGCATTTTTTTTTTTTTTTTTTTTTGGCCATGTTCCCATCCAAGTAGGTCAGAGGTCAGAGAAGCAACGGAACTGATTAAGTGAGCCACCCATTCTATACTTTGTTTTCAAATGTAATCATTATTCCAGATGTTAGACTGCACTGAAGGGGAAGTAAATTAGGGAACTCGTTGATCTGTCAGAACAAAGCCTGCAAATCTCAGATCATAAAGTGCACAGTAGAATGTTTTTCTATACTACAGAGCATGAGCCTGAAGACTCTCAGATTCATAATTTGGAAAACAATTGGAAACTCTGTCAATCAACAGGAATGACAAACAAATTTTACAAAAGGAAATAGCCCATTGTTCTGGGTGGAAGTTCTTAACTATTTGTCATTTTTTTGTTGTTAATTTAGCTGAAATTTCAAGAGGATGGTGACATGTTTATAAAAAAAAAATAGCCTAAATATTTTCATCCAAAATAGAAACTGCAAGTACCAAAGAACTACTGAGTACAGCATCTCACGGGCCTCAGATACTTCTAGACCTACAATGTGGAGAATATTCTCACCAAGAAACCAGTAGCCGACACACAAACCCTCATGAGGTTATCCTGGCCAAAAGCTGGCAAGCTCCCTAGAAAATCATCTCCAAGTTGCTCCTGAAATGAAGCAACCTCAGAGTCAAGAGCAAGAATATATTTAGCTCATAAGCTCAGGGCTAAGCCAGTCCTTGGTCTTACATTGTGCCTACCATGGGTGTGTGACCCTAGAAGAGCTCCCTCAAACTTATAGGGGTGAAAAGTAACTGGAAAACATCTGAAACTCCTTCTTAGCCTTATGCTTCCCTGAGGTTTGCAGGGGATGACACCAATACATTCATTTAACTATTATCAAGAGGTCATTAACATACTTCAGGTTTATTGGGATTTTGACTTTGATTTCAGTGAGAAAAAGAGATGAAACTATCTTGTAAACCCTCAATATAAATTACTTATCCTTTTCATACTGAAGGAGTTACTCATAGAAAAGGAAACCATAGGCAATCCTCTTAAAACTGAAAATTTTATCCACACTGCATGATATGACAAGGGATGATAAAGAATACCTTAATAAATATTTTGACTGGGATTGTATATTTTCTACATATCTATTATGGACTTCAATCTTTTTTATATAAATACTTTTTTCTCAGATTTAATTCTCATGCATATAAACACCAACACAACCATCTAGAGATAGGTTTCCAACACAAGGGTAGATAAAATAAGTCTTAAAGAGAATATTTAACAATATTGGCAAGAGCAATACAAAATGAGGAAAATATGGGTACTGACAGAAAAAGAGATTTCCTGAAAATGGGTGTGTACATGAACATTGCATTCACTTGGGTGATTATTAGTTACACTATTGTCTTCCATATCTTCTGACTTTCTCTGGAGAGTAAAATGTCACATAGTCCGTTGAGCAGGCCAAAACACCAAATTTACATTCGCAGGGACCACTGGTAGATGTTATGCAGCCTCAGAACCAACAGGCCTTGCTATTTGAGACGCAAAAGGTACAGAGTGGAGTCAAATCCACAGCATGAATTTTCAAGAAGTAACAACTTGAGCACCAAGGCAGCCCATGCCATGTTGATTTAAGAGTAAAGACTTGGGTTGTTTTTTTGTGAATGTATGGAGAGAAAAGGGATGCATTATGTATGTGCATCAATACAGGTGCATGTGTCCATATACACATATGTATGTGGAGGACAGAGGACAACCATAGGTGTTACTCCTCTGTATACTGTCTACTTCTTTTTTGGTTGTTTTATGAGACAAGGTCTTTGACTGGCATCAAGGACTCTATCACTATGAGAGGATGTCTGGCCGGAAAGCTCCAGGTATATTCCTATCTCGAGTCATCAGCACTGGGACTAGAAACATCAGGCCCAGCCTTTTTACATGGATTCTAGGAGCAGGATTTGGATCTTCAAGTGCTTTACTGACTGAGCTATTTCACCAGATCTAGGTTTTCATCTTTAAATATCGCTTGATACAGTATTTTGAGCCAGTGCATTCCGCGTGAAGTTCACCTAGTCTTATAGATATCTGTTCCAGCCATAAATAAACAGATATGAATGGTAGGATAGAAACATCAAAGGCCTTAAGTCAACTGAGGTTCAATGCTTTGAGAAGTCTCCTTGCCAGAAGAACATGAGCAGATGTTGTCTTGAATCCGGTTCATATTCAGTATGACCAGTTAAGTGTGCACCAGGAGTTATGGAACCATTCCTTATGGTCTGTTTTTGTTTGTTTTATTCTGCGGTTTTGTTGTTATACATGAAAAAATGCCCAAGTTGTATATAGTGTGCTGACATGTTTACACTGTGAAGGTGATCGTCAAACTTAATGTATCTTCTACGTTTCTTCTTTTAATAAAAAAAGTGATGAAAATTAGGTATAAACACTAATAAGCTGTGTAGTGTGCAACACCTGACAATGCCTGACGCTGCCTGCCAGTCAGTCAGGGTTCCTGACATTCCCATTCCTGAGCCTAGAAACCTTGGTTTCTTCCTTGCTTTGTTTTCCCAAAGATCACTTATCATGGCTGGATAAGACCTATAACTGATTGGCCTTTATGTCCTGTTTACACACCTGCTGGTATGTTTTGTCTATGAGGAAGGATTATGTCTGCTTTGCTATGACTCCCCAGAACACTGAACAGGATCAGAGGCACTCCACAGTATACAAGAAGCCTTCAAACACTGTCCACGTTGATCAATACAGAGCTATGAGTTTTAACCAGTACATTGGTCAGGCTCTGTTTTTGATCTTGTGGTAACTATTTAAATAAGTTTCATCCTATTTTCTAAAGCCTACTAGTCATTTTTACCTTAACACTTACTGATAATATTGCCATTTTTTTTCTTCAGCAGTCTTTTAAAAATATTTTTCTCTTATTTATTAGTAGAAAAGCAGAAAATGACATTTGAGGTTTAAAAAAAAATGTTCAGCTAAAAATGCCAGTCTTTTAGATAGGCCTAGGTCCTTTGCACATATGTAAGAGTTATGCAGCTGGGTCTTCATACAGGACTCCTAAAATGGCAGCGGGTGCTGTCTCTGACTACATTGCTTGCCTTAGGATTTCTTTCCCACTACTGGGCTACCTTTTCTAGCCTCAATAGAATAAGATCAGATAGTCCTACTGCAACTTGATATGACAAGGCTGGTTGATATCCATGGGAGGCCTCCCCTTTTGAGAAGAAAAGAGGAAAAGAGGTGGATGGCGGAAGTGGAAGGAGAGGGAGAGACGGAAAGGACAGGAGGAAAGGAAATCTGGATCTAAATTAAACAAATAACTTAATTTAAAAACCAGTAAAAAAAATTTAAAATTTTACCCTTTTAAAATATTTTTTAAACTATAGAATTTAGTATTTAATTCATTAATGTTCTGTTATTTGCTTTTAAAGGTCTTGCCACAATTACAATGTCTCTTTTTGTTATAAGATTATGAAAATAACACACGTTACCCCACAATCTATGACTATTTTAAAAATCCTTCATGGCAGTAGTTTAGACAGCTGACTTTATGAAGTTCAACTCTTGTGAAAAGAGGAAGTGCAATAACTTGACTACACAAATATTGGGACATATTTAAGAGGCAGATGACAGATGCATTACAAAATCTCTAGAAAAGGGGTCACATCACTCATGCCTAATCCTCATATATTCACAGTCGGATCTGAAACAGAGCATGACATAGTCACTGTGTCACTGATGTCTTTCAACAGTGGAAGTGAAATCCCTCACAGTCTACCTACAACCTCAAGCTTAGTAAAACTTATATGGTGGCTATAAACTTTAAAATGTAGGTTTACATGAAAATTGAGGTTGTTGGTGATTCATATTAATTGACAACTGTTTAGGCTATTTGAGTTGCTTTCTCTGATACTTCAGAAAATGAAAAGCAACATCCCTGTATGACTAAGATTATAAATGTATATTGCATAGATAACAAAAATTCTAAATATTTAGGTAGTCATAAGCTGACATTGTAGACACACTGGGCATTTACTATCTGCTAGACATGGGACTACTTTGGATTCTTTCAGTTGCCTACAATGCTCTCTCATTAGACTTCAGAAGACACTGTCTCTGGGGTGACATTTGTGAAAACAAACATCAAGTCCTTTTTGGGGGAAAGAAATAATGAATGGCTCAGCTAGATGACTCATGGTAAAAGGCACTTACCATGCAAACCAAAGTACCTAAGATTAGTCCCTGGATATCATGGTGGAAGTTGGAAAAAGACAGCCAAAAGCTGCCTTATGACCTCTACACTTAAGCCATGGTACACACATATCCACATTCTAAACAAATACAATAACAATATATTAAATAAAATAAGAAACATTAAATATACTCTTAATATCTAGTTTTATGTATTCTTTTCAAATTAATGTTTAGAAATAAAATTAAAATGATCTGATACTTATTAAGAAAATTATATGTGCACATTATAAACAATGAACAGGTAGTCATTAATAATCAAATAAGATAAAATGTCATTCCAATGTCCTATAAATTAAATAAAAACATTAATTAACAAAGTAATAAGGAAATCATTTATTACTTACTGTTCTGATAGTAGTAAAAATTGCCCATGCAGACCTAGTTTATATATGTGTATTACATGCATGTATATATAGAATATGAACATATATCTAGGTTTTTTCAATGTCTAGCCTACTTAAATATTGGAAGTATTAAATGCATGCTACATTACATTTGTCTCATAAGGATACAGAATATTAATTTGTTGTAGTACAATTCCCATAAAACATTGAAAACATAAATGAGATTGCTAATATTGTTTTCAAAAGAAAATTCCAAGGATCCGCTCAAAGGAAAAAATGTAGAATATTAAGACAAGCTGTAGACTAACATCACATGACCCAAATGAATCAAAAGCATTTGTGACAGAAGCATTAGGACCACAGAATAACCTTACTTACGTGCTTAATAGAAGCCATAGTAGGAGCTGTGCCTAAATGAGAAAGAATGAACAGAGACCACCTCTGTATTTGGGGAAAACTCTCATGCGAGCTTGGCTAGGTCAATATGCAAATCTCATGAAGCAGTGAAAAGTATTGGCAGCCCCAATTCTTATGTGAACAATTTACTAACACGACTTAACTCTGTAAGGTGAGGGAAAGGAAAGTGGTTGCTTAAACTATAAAAGATATACCTTAAGGAAATGCTCATTTCAACATAACGTGAGGATATCTGTTTATATGGTACAAGGGAGACCATAAGGAGAAAAAAATTAGATAAATAACTAGAACTCAGTGGACAATGAGTTGAAATAGAAGGACAGTAACAGCTAAAGCAGGCATTGAGCCAGTTTATAATGAATAAAACATGAAAAAGAATTTATTCAGTGTCTGAACTTCGAGGTTACATGACAGAAAGTAAAGCATTTATTTTGATTAGGGAAAAATAAATTTTAATAATGAGGTATTTTGTAGCAAAGCAAGGCTATAACAGAGTTCCTAAAGTGAGTGTGTGCATGGGGGGGGGGGGGTTTAAAAACAAAGTTAATAAAAATAATACATTAGAAAAAAGAATAATAGTTTGGCTCTTGGGTTGAACAAAATAATATGCTTTGTGTTATGAAAATAATATCACAATTTTATGCTGTTTAAATAGGAATATGATTGAAGTATATGATAAATGCTTTAAAACAGAATGATTTCCATTTTTGATTTAACATTAGAATTAGTGATTTTATTCTATTTATTAAGTATCCTTTGTGAGACTAACCAGCCTGTGCTAAAAATAAAAATAAAAAAAACAAAACTTCATAAATAATATTTGATATTTATATCTTAAGTTTAAAGCCACAACAGGAGAATATAGCTTCCGAAAGAGTTAAATACCTGTACAGACACACAAGCAGAGTCACTGACTGATCCCAGGGCATGGATGGAAACTTAATTAGACTTTCTTGTAAAGCAAAGGGAGATATATTCTTAGAAGTATCTTACCTAACAATAGCTTAATTCAAATTTTACCACATGGAAAATAATATGTCTTTGATGTTTTTTGTTGTTGTTGAATGAAGACGTGTGATTCTCCTTCCCTCACATTCAAAGAACCACTTGGCATGGACCCTGCCCTTCTTACACACAACAACCTCTCTTAGGTTTTATACAGAAAGCTATGTGTCCAGCCTTATAGTGAAATAAAGCCCCATTTCTCCAGTTTGGCTCTTGAAGATCTATTCTTGGAAAAGCCAATAACTTATGTCTTTCAAGAAACTGCTACTTCTTAAACCAAACCTCAGAGATCTTTAAATAGTATGCTTAGGGGACCAGAAAGTTGACACAGTAGTTAAGAGCACATGCTACTATTGCTGAGGATCTAGATTTGCTTCCTAGCACCTTCCTGTTAGTTCACAACTACTTAGAACTCTAGTTCCAAAAGATCTGATATTTTCTTCTAACCTCCAGTTTCACTAAGCACACGTGTTGTGCACATGAATATACTCAAGCAAAACAGTCAGAGGCATAAATAAATAAATCTGAGAAAAACAATGTGCTAAGGATTTTCAGTCATCACATTAAAAGTGGGAACATCTTATACTCCAAGAATTGTTTTTAGTTTCAACAAAGCATGATTCAATACTTTCCAAACTATATAGACATGTAAACTCTATATACTGTTAATATATAAACATATAGAAGAAAATACTGAATGAGGTCATAAAACCTCCAGAACAAAATGTTTTTCTTGGATTGCTATGAATCATTTAGATGTCCTTGTTTCATATTATTATTATCACTATTATTATTATTATTATTATTATTATTATTATTATTATTATTATTTATTGGTGTTTTTGAGACAGAGTTTCACTGTGTAGGCCTGACTGTCCTGGAACTCACACCGTAGACCAGGCTGACCTTGAACTTACAGAGATTTGCTTGCCTCTATCTCAGGAATGCTGGGATTAAAATTGTATGCTACCACTGACCTTTATTTCAAGATTTTTATGAATACATCCCAGAAAACAATAGACTCCAGAAGAGTAACGAATGTCAGGCTAGCAGTCTGTAATATATATATGACAGAGTGTAAGTTCTGAATCACCCTAAAATAGAGAACTTTCCCATGGTCCTGTGTGTGATTTGTCGTGGATGTTATTACTTGCTTAGATGAAAGAATTTCAAACCTTGTGGAACAGAAGAGGAAATTATCACTTGGGAATCTCTACAATTAAGCAGTGGGTAACAGAAGCTTAACTAACTCATTCATCCTTTTCCTGGCCCTGACAACATAGCAGAATCATTAATGTTTGCTTCCCATTATTGAATGATGGGGGTAATTCACGTATTTCACACTGTGGGCTACAGAGAAAAAAAAATCATCTTTCTGTCTCTTTGAGATAAGTTTAGGCATCAGGAACCCTATCTTTATGCCAGTGTGTGCCAGCTCCATTGACTAACTTCTCTTATCCTCAAGAAGGTAACTCTTCTCTTTTGTTCCTGGTTATAACTGTTGCAAACAGTAATAGGTTGTGAAACTTTATGAGCTACAGAATGTCACCTTCAAATGACTTAACTAGTGAACAAGTTCTGTGACCTTTCTGTAAGGAGAACAAAGGTCGTGTTAGACGTTTAGGACACATCTTTGTTTGGGCTCTGAAAGCTCACAGCCTCTTAGCTGTGGTTAACAAATCATTCTACGAACCATTCTATTCTATAATGCCTCCAACTCATGGATGAAAGTGTAAGATGAGATCGTCATGAAATCAGAGTATATTTTATGTTGCTCTGTAATACTGTCTTTGTTAGCAACATACTGCTTTGGTGTTCAGAATGAATATGCTAAGGGTGTCCCACAGTTCTCTAAACTTTATGTAGAGGGCTGGTAGCACCATCTGCCATGTGTCCTACGCTCTAAAAATAGTTTTTGGATGTGCTCCAAGATATTGTTAGGACTGTTTTTCCTCTCATTTTCAACAACTCCTTAGAGAAAGTTTGATAATCACACTACTTGGAGGAAAGAGGATGAGTGTAAGTAAAAATTTGAAGTGAAATAAATCAGTACAAAAATGTAATAATCACATTCTATGCAAACCTATTAAAAGCTATGAAGATGAGTATCCCAGAAGACAGATTCCATAAAATGTTGTCAGAACAGGCCTAGATATTCTCCTTCCTAAGTTGCTTTAAAGCAGTCACTGTGTACTTGTTTATTTTTGAGTATTTGAGATCCTGTTCTCAATGTAATTTTCTTTCAAAATGGCATCTGATTTTAAGTATGTGAACATGGGATTGCATCCAAACCAATATATTACAATTCCACATACATGCGCACAAGTTCTTAAGTCAGAGGAAACCGTAAGTTCCCGTGGTCCTTGACTCCTTTTATGTATATGTTCAGTTTCTCAATTTAGCAGATGTGTATGCTTAACTGCTTCCAGTGGCAGCTCCCCACATTGAAATGGAATGAAATGTGTCTCAGCCAAAACTGCAGATTATTCTGATGCTTCCTTTCTTGACTATATACATGTACATACTCTATTCTTTAAAAATATAAGAAATTCATCAAGTGATTAAAATTAAAATTTGAATGCAAAAATTGAATTTTTGTTATTTACTGATCACTTTCTGGCTTTTCTGCTATTTCATTTGAGTAAAATATAACCATTTTGGGTAATATTTTTCTTTTATGCATTTTTGGTTGCAAATTAATAATATGCAAAACTTTTCTTTTTATTTATAAAATAACTGTCCATGATGAGATTACACATTCAATTTCATCAAATTTTATATAAATAAAATCAAGCAATGGTGTATAATCTATTTTAGAAGAACCTAATACATGAGTGGTGTTTTGAAGAATTTGATTTACTATATAAAGACGCAGCTTAATAAATACATTGACTAAATTCATCCATAACAGTTCAGTAAGTCATGCACTTTCAAAAAGACTTCAGTGTTTTAAGAATTTTCTAGGTTAAAAAAAAAAAAAGATAACATTTGTTCCAAATTGAAATCTTTAGATCTTTCATAAAGTAATGGGAAACTTGCTGTCTCAAAATTATGTGCCACCAGATATCTTGCAGAGATGACCTTTGACACTGTATGGGGAATCAGTATTAAATTATTCCTATTAAAAAATCCATTCGCATGTATGCATATA